>NC_064286.1:56491333-56716060 GCF_019186545.1 Solanum stenotomum
GTTGATATTGTTGTTATTAGGGAGAATACTGAGGGCGAATATTCGGGATTGGAGCATGAGGTTGTTCCCGGTGTTGTAGAGAGTCTGAAGGTACTCTTACTTTCACCTTTATTCACTACTTGTTTATTCTGAGCTTGACTTGATTTTAAACGTGTAGTGTTGTGTGTAGGATCGTTGTTTTTGGAATAATATTCATGCAATGTCAAGTAGTAATTCTTTTAGGTAATCAAAGAGGTTTTGGTGCTATATTGATATCAACCTTATCTTAGACATTTAGAGAAAATGGAAATGGCAGCAGAATGAAGTGACTAGAGGCTTGGATTAATTGAAAACCAAAGAGAACCTAAACTTAGAAGGCTTCATCAAATGGATTTTAAAGTAGATTAATGCAACTGAGTGTTGAGGGTCATAAGAATTGTCTACTTTTATTTCCTGTAATGTAGAAGGTATTTTATTTATACAGAAGTTGCAAACAAGTTAGGGAGATTGAAGGCATATCCTTGTCTTTTAACGAGATTTAGACCCATCTAGTCCAAAGCTTATCCTTGTCGTGTGATAGACAGAATCATTCTGGATAATATCAATTCTCCCCTTCCTGGATTTGAAGACCCAAATC
This sequence comes from Solanum stenotomum, assembly GCF_019186545.1. Taxonomy (NCBI): domain Eukaryota; kingdom Viridiplantae; phylum Streptophyta; class Magnoliopsida; order Solanales; family Solanaceae; genus Solanum; species Solanum stenotomum. Next base: position 56,491,950 of record NC_064286.1, read on the forward strand.
CTCATCCTTAGTAGGATTTCAAATTGTATACCAGCTGAGTTTAGTCCCATACTTTGTAAGATTCTACTTTGTTTATTACCCTCTCAGAAAATGGAGGTCCATGGTTGAACTCAATGCGTTATATTATTAAGATTGTTCTAATAGATGTTGGAGGAAAAGCCTAGAGAAACCTTAAACATTTTCCGAGAAAGTCTGAACAGTGCTAAGCATCTGGTTCTGCCTACTCCTGCAACAAAAGGAACTGTGTTTTTACAATTTCGGATGGAGACCAAAGTGCTTATACAGAGCAAGAACAAAAGTCTATGTTGATGGCCCATATAGCTTTAGTTGTAGGTCCTGCTGCAATGATGCACTATTCTGCTGCTCTTTGCACGTACTTGATCTGTTTTTAACTCTGCAAATTGATAGTAAACACCATTCTGATGGTATCCGATCAAATAGTTCAGGTCACTGCAGAGAACCATCACATTGACTCTTATCACAAGCTAGGGGAAAACACTTAACTGTCAATGTCATTATAGATTCTAAGTGAAAATAAAATTCAAAATAATTGGGGTTAGTCCTCTAGAGTTCCAACACTTTTTTGAGATTAAGTAGAATTCAACACTTTGTCCTAATTCTTAACTATTACCTATGGTTGCTCAGTCAAGCGTGCCTGACCTCTGGGATGGTTGTGAAACTTAGAGAGTCATAACTTTACATCGTACTCGCACACCATGAAGAACTCCTCTTTTTCTGGTGCTCTAGATCCATAAGGGTCTTGAGTCACCTCCATAAAGTAGGCTGTAATATGAGCTCATCGTAGGTCATCTCGAGATGACTCTTTTCCTCATCTACCTATCAACGTACCCAAACTGTATGTGGTCATACTTGTTAAAACATTGTGGTGATTTCCATTCTAAACATAATACAACCATGAGGTGCACTTTTATGATATTAAATGAATGAAAATTTTAATTTTTTATTAAGTTGAGTCATATTTATCCACAAGTGTTGTTTATAAAAAGGGAAAGTACCATTGAGGTCACCATGCAAAGCGAAGCCTGGTATTTAAGCGGAGAAGGGTAGAGGGGTGGGCCCATTATCCACCGAGTTTATAAGGCAGTGATTGGTCCAAAGGGTGGGTCACAGACGGATTTCTCGGTTATCAAAAAAAAAAAATGTACCATTGAGGTCCTAACTATCTTTTTGTGGCAACTTCCTTAAACTAAATAGTTTGTTTGTTTCATTTAATATGATGGTGGACATGGAGTTCAAGATGTTATTTTGGCTTATATAGTATAGGCCAAATATATCGACGACCCTCGAATTTGGCATAATATTTCATATTGACACCTTATCTTGGGGTTGTACCTATTGAACACTTAAATTTGTCAAATATGTGTGTATTGAACACGTAATGAACAATTAGTCCAAAAAGGCCAATCACATGTAGTTTAATAACTAGTTTGGTCAGGCTTTTCCAAGGCCAAAGTGTTTTTATGTACTTTTTCGAGAAATGCTTTTGAGAAAATATTAGAAGCACTTTTAAAAGCTTGGCCAAAAGCTAACAACGGCTCAGAAGTGCTTCTAAAAAAATTTATTAGCCAAATCTAAATTGCTTTTCACCAAAGTACTTTTTGAAAAGCACTTTTTACAAAATAAGCTGATTTTACAAGTTTGGCAAAAAAGGCTATAAATGTTGTGAAGTGGCAAGGGAACAAATGAAAGAGTACACGTGGCTATTCCAATTCTACTTTTTTCTTCCCCTCACCCCCCTCCCTCCTCCTCTTCTTCCAAGTCCTTTATTCCATGCAACCGAGATTGGCTTACATAGATTTTTTTACATCTTCTTCCGGGCGGTTTTCTAGTCCCATGCATATTCCATGTATGTGATGTGCCAAATATTCGCCCCCTCTGTTAACCTCCTCTTCCACTCCATTTTCCACCATTCCGTACAAACCTTTTATTTTAAAACTTCCAGCACCTTTCTCATTTCTTAATCTCACTCACTGCCAGTTTTTAAATGAAATAGAACCACAAAACAGTCACTGACAAGCAACCAACCAAATAACAACAGTTGGACAGACACCAGAACTACACCACAACTGGGTTATCCGTGCTTAGTATACAAACAGACACAAGTAAATCAAGACCAATAACTAGCTCAGAAAACAGAGAAGCAATCATCGGACTTTCTCTTGAAATTTCCATGTTTCAGGCATCATCTTCTCACAGAAAGTTTTAAGTGGGTTTATAATTAACCAGAAAAAATGGAACTATATATGACGACCTCAAGATGAGGTGCCAAAATGAAATATCGTTCCATGTTTGGGGGGCCGTCAATTTATTTAGTTGAAGAAATTATTTAAGTAATGGTTGAAAAGTTAGTATGCTGGAGAAAATTAAAGGTAAAAGTTCAAAGTTTGAATAGCTTCATGTATTTGAATTCTTAATAGTTGTAAGTTGTATAAAGATAGAATGGTGTCAAACATTTGGAAATATCCAAAAATCAAAGAGTCATATATATTGGAACATTGGGTGTTTATTTCTCTTATTGACCCTTTGACTATTAGATAATTAGCAACCCGTCTGAAGCACCCCCTTTCCATTCATAGAGAGATCCAATCGTCAAAATTAATAAAAAGGCCCTCTCCAGTAAAATTCTGTTTGAAAGTGGATGAGAAAATTTGTCATGTACTTCTTTGAATGAGTAAATTTTGAAAGTTAGACAACTCTAAGAATTAAAGGGAAAACAAAGAAAATAATAGTTTCTCGTGTTTTCTTCCCCTTTCTTGCTTCTTTCTTTTCTTCTTCTTCGTCTTCACCAAGTGCTTTCTTCCTTTTCTGAATGCCACTTTGCTGCGAAGTCTGGTGGATCAAAAAGCTTGTAAATTAACACTGAGCAATTTATATCGGCAAAGCCAATGGATGTGGAAGAGAATGGAAATAAATTTTAATTTACGCAAATGTGACTTGTTTTAAGGTGATAAAAAATGAGTCGAACAGCGGCACTAGTTCTGTCTTGGGGTGGGGGTTGAGGATGAGATGAATGAGGATGACCTAGAAAAAGATTGACAAGAAGAGGTAAAAGTGAATGTAATTGAAATAACTTCTTATTCACGCAATGTGTTTTTTTATTTTAAGGTAATAAAAAAAGAGTAGAACGGCAGCATCAATTCTGTTTTTGGGGGGAGGATGGTTGGGAGGAAGGAGGACGAGTTAGAAAAGGTGATCTGAAGGAGGGGGAGGGATGTTCCTGGAATGTTGGACCTTGAATCATTGCCAAGAAGAGGTAAAAGTGATAATGTCTATGCCCATAAACTTCATAGTTGCTGTAGTGAAGCTAACTAAAGGTAAACTTGTCATCTTTTGGAGAGGCATTTGGGGAAAATAGAGTTGGAAGGAGTATGTTGCCACAAGTTAAATAGTTGAAAGGGATCTGTTACACTTGTTCGTATTGAAATGATTCTATGAGAAAAGTGCTAGTGTTTCGTATTTCTTAGTGATGTGCCAATCTCCTGTTAGATAAGTTGCTCATGTATAATTTTGTTTGTTACCAGATGTCCAATCTCCTGTTAGATAAGTTGCTCATGTATAATTTTGTTCATTATCAGATGTCCAATTTGTTGCTGAGAAGTGTATAGTTCTATCACGTTTCTTTCTTGGTTGTTTTGCCTTAATGTATGAACAAACTCTGCCTTTGGGTTTCTCTGTTATTCTTCAAGAGTTTCTTTCTTACTTTATCTTCTGAACATACTCTCCTTCTCTCTTTGTGTCAAAATATCTATGTTAAGGCCCAAAATATTACATTTTGTGTTGTTAACCAGCACCTAACATATTCTGTGCAGCACAGCCAGAGATATTCTGTGCCAGTACTGTAATGAAAAGAACTAGTTCAAGTACATCATATGCTAAGATTATCTACATGATATTTGTCTAAACCAGATAACATATCCAGGTTTTTAAGTAGTTTGCAAGACAGTTTAATTACACATCCGAATCTAATATTGATGTACAAATCAATCACTAGTCTTTTTACCTGAGATCTGGTGTGAGCATTCTTTGCTCTTCCCTTGATTTTTCTTCTAAGTTGGTAGACTTACTGTAACGAGTAGCATTTTCATTAGAGTAGGACCTAGCTCGTGCTTGCTTTTAGAGGATCTATGAATTGTCAACTCCATCATCTGCTTGTTGCAATATTTCCATAGCAACTTTGTTTGTCTCGCTGTTGCAATTTCCAAGCTGGGACGGTTTGTTACATTTTTTTGCTTTTTCCAATTATTTTGTTGTGGAGTACTTGTTCAGTGGTCCCTATGTACTTTTCTTTGCCTGTGTGCTCAAGAGTTTCTTCCCCCTCTTTTTATTTTTAATTCCCCCGGGGCTTTAAGTGTAAGGACATTATGGGCCATTTTTTCTCAACTTCTTTCCTTTTTTAGGATAAATTTTAACTACTCCCAATAGACCGGATGATTCTTCTCAAGTTCTTTATACTATCTTCTGCGGTTTCCTGTTTAACTTTAAGAGCCAGCCAACATTTTCTTTCTTGCAGATTCTTATTGTTATTATCTTTGGTATGTGAATTTTCTAGGTGATGACAAAGTTTTGCTCAGAACGAATTGCTAAATATGCCTTTGAATATGCATACCTCAACAATCGCAAGGTAGTGACTGCTGTGCACAAAGCAAACATTATGAAACTTGCAGATGGTTTATTTTTAGAGTCTTGTCGAGAGATCGCAAGCAAATACCCTGGGATCAAATACAATGAGATCATTGTGGACAACTGTTGCATGCAACTTGTATCAAAGCCTGAGCAATTTGATGTTATGGTACAAGTTCTGCCTATTACTCTCTTCTATTTAAGATTCTTGATCGTTCTCTTTTTTTGTTGATGTTTGATTACTGACACGGTGAGTTTTTCCTGCATGATGGTAAAGCTGTATGCAATTTCTTCTCTATTTGGACTTCTCATTTCATCCTGAAAAAATGGAAGTCTTTTTGGGGTTGGGGTAGGGAAGGGGAGCAGGGATAGAGAGCTAAAAGCTTCTTATACAAGTCGGAGTATTAGGACCCTGGTGATTGCTAGGCTAAACATCACATGTTAGACTAGTTAAACTACAATGCTGGGCTGACCTTTTAGCATATTTATCCTTCTCTCTTTCTCTTGCTATTAGGATGGGTAAAAGGATTGAGAGTTCCAGCAAATGACAAGATGAAATTCTTACTTTAGGTTGCTGAAATGCGAAATATAACAGCACTTTTGTCTTGACAAGTTTGGAAGTTTACAGAATAGATTTTGTAATCCTTATCCATATTGCATGACAGGAACCTACTTTTGTATTCTGTTCACAGTGTGCGCTTTTCTTGACATTACATTGTCACTAAATGTTTCAGTCTGGATATGAATTTGAAGTTGTATATCACAGGTCACCCCTAATCTCTATGGAAATCTGGTAGCAAATACAGCAGCTGGTATTGCTGGAGGCACAGGTGTTATGCCAGGAGGTACATTTAAGTGACAGAATTTGTTCTCTCTAAATTGATGTGGATATGTTTCAAAAAAAAGTTCTGCATATTATTACTTCCCCTCTACTCTGTAGGATTATCTGGTCAATTTTGATATAAAATGATCATATTCATCTTTTGAGCTGCTTTAAAGCTCGAAGAAGGTCTAAATGTGACTTATATGGCTGGCTTCTTGTGGATCAGGCAACGTGGGGGCTGACCATGCCGTGTTTGAGCAAGGTGCTTCAGCAGGAAATGTAGGAAATGACAAGATACTAGAGCAAAAGAAGGCAAACCCAATTGCCTTGTTTCTTTCATCAGCCATGATGTTGAGACATCTGCAGTTCCCTTCATTTGCAGATAGACTAGAGACTTCAGTGAAGCGTGTAATTGCCGAAGGTAAATACATGACCAAGGATCTTGGTGGAGACTGCACCACCCAAGAAATCACGGATGCTGTCATTGCAAATCTGAACTAATTTCTAAACCCACTCCCATATCTTCCGTACTCGAGATTAATCATGCTGCAACATGTTTTTAATTTATCATCCTTGCGATGACTTCAATTGTTTCCTACTTCTGTTGGTGCACCATGCCTTTCAAGATGGCACATTTCACAAAATAACGTGAATCTCCCAAGTGGAAATATTACTGTAAGAAACAGGATTTTACAAGCTTATAGCCATTTATTTCCTATAGAATGTTTTTTTTTTGTGATGAAGGTGAATAAATTTGATACCAACTTTTGAGCTCAAGAACAGTTTGTATGGCTTGTTTGCGGAAACATGTCAAATGGTTCGTGGTTGTTTGCTCCCTTCCCCGGCAATCTAGAAGGACCGACTTAGTTAGCTATTATAGGAGTCGTCGGTGTGAGGTATAAGGTATAATAATTTTTAGGAAAAAATGTATGGATTATTTTATTTCACATTTGGTTGGAGGTATTAGGTAGTCACTGGATAATTTATCACTAAGGGGTTGTTTGGTTTGAATACAAGTTATGATGGAATTAGTTATGCTGAGATTGTTTTTTATTGACTGTTTGGTTTGTTGTATTAAAATTAATAAGCATGACATACTTTTTAAGAATAAGTTGTTTGTTTACAAAAATACCCTTCATCTTATTTAGACTTTTTATATGTATTTTTTATGGAGTTTATTTATTCACTTTTAAAAATAAATTATGTGAATATGTTTAAATTTGTATTTCATATGAATTGAAATAGGCCCGTGGGAAGTCTCTCCTCTTCACTATCATAAGTAAAATATTAATTAAAAATAAATCAATCATAATTTGAAGTAAAAACTGTATCAAAATAACCAAAAATATTGGATCAAAACTCCAAAAATGCTTCAAGAAAACAGCAATAAAGTGACCAAAATACACCAAACCAGCTGCAAAAACTGCACCAAAACAGCTAAAACTGGACAAAATTTGCATAAAAATAACCACAAAAATTGAACCAAATCTGAATTCAGACAGGAACCAAAAATCCACCAAATCAGTAGCAAAAACCGCATTAAAACGTCTATTAAGACTTGAAAAAAAAAATAACAGCAAAAACTCCCAAAAAACCAAAATTGCACTAAAACACCTACCAAAACTAGAGCAAGCAGCTATAAATTTGTGTTAAGATTATTTCTTATTGAGTGTTTGGTTTGTTGTATTAAAACAATATATGTTGCATAAATTTTAAGAACAAGTTGTTTGTTTACAAAATTATCCTTCGTTTTATTTAGTTTTTAATATTTTCTTTGCAAACTTTAATTATTTATTTTTAAAAATAAAACATTTATTTTATTTAGCTTAAATATTTTTGTTTATGCATTCTCATGGTAAGTACCATATGTATTTAAAAATAAAACTTTTTTCTTATTTAGCTTAAAAATAGAATTTTCCTCTTTAAGTTTTATTAAAGTGAAAGAAGATTTATGGAAAATCAAAATATAAATAAACATAAGAATTAGTCAAATAAATTCATAAATAAAAATTATATTTATATAGTGTAATTTTTTAATAGAAAAATATAAATAATTATCCTAAAAATAAGAAGTAATGAATATTAGTATACATGATATTAAAAATAATGTAAATATACATAAATTTGAAAAATGATGTATACAAAGAGTTTAAAGAGATATAGTTGTCATTTTCCTATTCTATCTCAGGATAAATTATCCCGGGATTACTATACCACCGAATGGGAGAGATAACTTTTTCCGCTACTAATTCCTAATCCTGGGATAAGTTATCCCAAGCTTTCCAACCAAACAAGTAAATAAAGGGTACTTAAAGTTTATCCCGGGATTAACACTCCCTATCCATCACACCAAACGACCCCTAACATTTTTGTCATAGTGATGAAATAAGTTATCCCATATATGTGGTGGAATGACTTGTCTCGGAATAACATATCGTGTGATTAATTGCTTTGGGGTACTTATTCTCAATCAAGAGATAATAGCATATTTTGCGATTAATTGCTTTGGGATACTTATTCTCAATCAAATGACCCCTAACAGTGTTTAGAACTCATGGATATAATTACATAAGTCATGTTTCATGTTTCATGTTTTTCGGAAAAATAAATAAAATATGTCTGCGACCTGCGGTCAAACACATTCAACTTCACTCAAATCAACATTTTTTAATCAATAAATAACTAAAATTATGACCAAACATGAGCTTAATTATGAAAAAGATTTCTGTAGCTCTTACTAGTGAAACTTCATTTACACTTCGTTATAGTTCGTGACTCTCTTACAAGTGTAAAAAGTACGTGAAATTCCAACACACTATGCTGGAGTTCTAACCCAAAATTTTATTTTAGAATTGTTTTGCTTCAATTTTTATAGCCATATTTTTTTCAAACTCCAAGACACAATCATGATGTTTTGAGTAGTTTCACGGAGTTTGAATTTGTTGAAGTTGAAACTACAAGACATTATCTTTGAATTCAGAAGAAGTATCTTGGGTAAAATAATCTTCTTTCACATATTATATTATACTCTCTCCGTTTCACAAAGAATGATCTAGTTTGACTTGACACGAAGTTTAAAAAAATAAAGAAGGCTTTTGAATCAATGGTCCTAAATTAAAGTTATGTCAAATGTACAAAATTGCCCTTTAATCTTGTGGCCTTAAACATGTCATGTGGAAAACTAAAATTAAAATGTTATCAAAAATAGAAAGAGGTCATTCTTTTTGAAACTGACTAAAAAGGAAAGGAGGTCATTCATTGTGAAACGGAGGGAGTACATGTTTATTTCACTCATGATACCTATTTTAATATACTTTATCGTTGTTTCACTCATAATACCTTTTCTTTTTGTTTCCTAAATCCCACCAGTGTCCGGTATCCACATTGCAGTTCGACTAAATCCGAATTCGCGCCGGAAAGTCCTTGAATAACTCCCTAACAAAGGTGACTCTATACTCAAGGGGCACGAACCCAAGGCCTCATGATTTGAAACTTCAACATATTATGCTAGAATTTTACTTTTCAAAGCTTTGAACTCCAACAGGTGCTGGGACTGGATGGTGTTTTAGCTAAAAATAATCTTTGTGCAAATATTATTTCACATGAAAAAGTGACTATTTTCTAACCAACTTCCAAAATAATGGCCAATCTTTGATTATAAATTTAAAAACTGACCACTTAGGGATGTGGTGAAGTGAATGAAGTTGCTTCTTTAATCAGATATTTCGTACATGGAAAAATCCACGATAAAAAGTGCTACCACGGAGCCCTATCCCGACGTCGAGTCTGGATTAATCGACTCGAATGTGAGTATCCAACACTAGGTGAGAAAAAATAAGTTCAAACATGATAAAATCTGCACTCAGGTCAACATTGGCGAGCTTTGTAGAAGGAAAAGACACCATTGACGAGTTTTGTAGAAGGAAAAGAAAGCTAATAGAGAGCAATTATGTTGTGATGAGAATTTTATTATTCACACTTATGAACTGATCCTTTCAATAATGGATCCACTTATATACAGTGCATTTACAAAGTTAGTTACTAACTAACTTATCCACTTGTCAACTTCTAATTGGAAACTTAATAACAACATTCTTAACTAACTAATCTATACACAATTATCAACTAACTATTCCTTTATTTCTACACTCCCCCTCAAGTTGAGAATGGAAAATGTTTTTCATTCCTAACTTGACCAGTAATGCAGCATGTTGTTGACGACCCAAAGCTTTGGTAAACACATCTGTTGGTTGTTCCTTACTTGCAACATAATTAGTTCTTACCAAACCTTCCTGCAATTTTTCCCTTATAAAATGACAGTCAATCTCAATGTGTTTTGTTCTTTCATGATACATTGGATTGGCTGCTATTTGTAATGCAACTTTATTATCACAATAAAGATCAATTGGCAATTGCACCTTCACCTGCAACTCTTGTAACAACTTTTTTAACCAAGTCAATTCAGCTATTGCTTGAGCCATGCACCTATATTTTGCCTCAACAGAACTTCTAGAGATAGTGTTTTGTTTCTTAGCTTTTCAAGAGATGAGAGATGTTCCCAATTTGATATAAAAACCAGAGACATACCTTCTAGACATAGGACAAAAAGCCCAGTCATAGTCACAATATGCTTCTATCTTCTCATTCCCTCTACTAGACATTAAAGGACCAAGCCCAGGCTGACTCTTGATATACTTCACCACATGCAAAACAACTTCATAATGAGACCGTTTATGAGCATGCATAAACTGACTTAAGGACTGAACAACATATGATATATCATGCCTTGTGATTGTAAGATACAAGAGCTTTTCCACCAATCTCTGATAGACACTCCTGTCCTCCAAAAGAACATCCTCAGATTTTTCAGAGAATTTAAGATCATACTCATTGTTGGTTAATTTCATGTTCTGCTCCATTGGTGTCCACTTAGGCCTTGAATCATTCAATCTAGTCTCTGAGATCATTTCTAGAGCATACTTCCTTTGTGATAGGAGGATTCCCTCACTCGACCTGGAAAATTCAATTCCTAGAAAGTACCTCAGTTCTCCTAGGTCCTTTATCTTGAAGTTTTTATGCAACTTAAGCTTAGCTCTATTGATTTCTTGTAGATCAGACCCTGTGATAATCAAGTCATCTACATAAACTAGAATCAACACTAGCTTGTTATTAGCTGTTTTTGTGAAAAGAGAATAATTGTGCTTACTCTGTGTGAAGCTAAAACTTGTTAGAGTTTGTGTCAATTTCAGGTTCCACTGCCTAAAAGCCTGTTTCAGACCATATAAGGATTTGAGTAGCCTGCATACCTTTGACTCCCCATGGCTACTAAAACCTTGTGGCAAAGCCATGTACACCTCTTCAGAAAGATCACCATTAAGGAATGCATTGTGGACATCCATTTGGAAAATTGACTAATGCCTAAGGGCAGCCAATGCAATCACAGTCCTAACTGTGGTCATTTTTGCTACGGGGGGAGAAAGTATTATGAAAGTCAATGCCTTCCTTCTGAGTATACCCCTTAGCTACTAACCTTGCTTTAAACCTTTATACAGTCCCATCAACATGATACTTTACCTTGTAAACCCATCTAGAGCCAATAGGAACCTTCCCAGATGGCAAATCCACCACCTCCCAAATATGATTATGATCTAAAGCCTCAAGTTCAAGCTTCATAGCTTGAATCCACCTAGGATCCTTAACAACTTGGGAATAAGAAGTAGGCTCAGAAATAGAAGAAAAAGAGGCAAGAAAAGCCTGAAATGGATAAGAAAGATGAGAATATGAAAGTTATGACTGAATAGGATAAAAAGAACAAGAACTAGCAGAAGTAGAAAAAGTAGTAGAGGGCAAAGAATGATGAACATAATCTGTGAGTCATAAATGAGGCTTAGTAAGTCTATTGGACTTTATTAAAGGAACAAGAGATGTAACATCATGTGAAGAAATAACAGGTGAGGAGGAAGAAAGATTAGGATAGTTAGGATGCTCATCAGGAAGATCTAGTGAAGGTACATGAAGAGAATCTGGCATAGTAGTAGCAGAAGGGTCTTTAGAACCAGGAAGAAACTGTGACTTAGGATGAGAGAAAGGAAACATATTCTCATGAAATGTAACATCTTTACTGATTATAAACCTTTCTGCAACAATGTCATATACCCTGTAACCTTTCTGAGCAATAGAATACCCCATAAAGACTTTTGTAATAACCTTGGAAGAAAATTTGTCATGAAAAACAGGAATAGTAGCATAACAAAGACATCCAAGAGTTCTCAAATGAGACAGAATGAGTGGTGTACCATGAAAAACTTCATAAGGTGAAATGCCATTTAGGACAGTACTAGGAAGCCTATTGATAATATAAGTGGTTGTAAGTATACAGTCACCCCAGAACTTGATATGTATACTAGCCTAAAACCTAATAGCCCTTGCTACTTCTAGGAGATGCCTATGTTTTCTCTCCACAACTCCATTTTGTTATGGAATATGAACACAACTACTTTGGTGAATAATCCCTTTAATTTTTAAGAAATTAGTGCATAAGGTGTTAAAAAACTCAGAACCATTGTCTGATCTCAAGATTTTTACTTTGATAGAAAATTGGTTCTCAACAAGAAGAATAAAATCTTTAAGCAGCACAAACACATCACTCTTAAGCCTTAGTAAAAAAGTCCAAGTCATTCTCGAAAAATCATCTACAAGAGTAAGAAAATACTTGAATCCATTATAAGTGGGAACCTGTAAGGTCCCCAAATGTCAGCATGAACAAGATCAAACACAACTGAAGTTTTAGAAATACTAACAGGAAAAGGCAACCTAGTCTGTCTAGCTAAGGGGCAAACATGACAGTGACAATGGCCAACATCATCTAAGTAACCTAGTTATTACAGGTATCCGTTTCAAAACAGAAATGGGGGTATGCCCTAGCCTTTGATGCCATAAATGTGACACAAAAGTAGATACTGCAGTAGTCATGCATTTGAAAGGAAAGCTTGTAGCAGATGTTGAAGGACTAAGGATGTATAAGCCACCCTCTTGTCTACCGATCCCCTTCACCTTGCCACTTGAGAGGTCTTGAAAGAGACAAAAATCAGGGTAAAAATGTACAGAACTATTAAGCTCTCTTGTATACCTAGCTACATACAATAAATTGGTGTTAAACTTAGGTATACACAGAACATTGTGAAGAGTTTTAGAGGGTAACAAACTACATGACCATGTATGTGTAATCTCAGTACTATGACCAGTAGGAAGATGAACATAAGTAGGTTTAGATGAAAGAATTGGATTTATCAGTGAACTCAAGGAAGAAGTCATGTGATTTGAGGCTCCAGAATCAATAATCCAACAGTCTGATTTAGTGGATACCATACCTGCCATATTGGCTACATCTACTGGTGAATCTTCCTTGTCCTTTCCTTTATTCTTTTTCTTCTTCAAATCTTCCATCATTTGCACAAGCTGCAAGTACTGATCATTGTTGAGACCTTGGAAGACAGAACCCATACCACCAGTCACGTGAATCCTATCACCATTCCTTGAAATATGCTCTTCCTGATTCATCATATTATGTGCTAATGGTTGATCATAAGAGGTCTTCCTTCTATTATTGTTAAACTTGAACCCTGGAGGATATCCAATCAACTTGTAACATGTTTCTCTTGTATGACCCTTTAACTTGCAGTAATCACACTTTAATTCTGTGTTTGGATTCCTTCTAGGTCTCATATTAGAGATATTTGCAACAATTAAAGAGCTGTGAGTCCCTTCTACTGGTGAAACACCCAAGATTCCATTACTCCCTTTTTGGATCTCTTCTTGAATCATCATAGAATACGCTTGATCCAAAGTAGGAGTAGGTGTCATCATAAGAATTTGAACATAAGAATTTGACTTCTTTGTGGAGCATAAGTTTCATCTAGGCCCATCAAGAATTTCATAAACTTTTGCTGATGCAAATAAGCTGTGAAATTCTTAGATTTATCACAATCACATGCTGGAAAAAGGATTATAGACTCAAGCTCATCCCACAAATTATTCATCTTGGAGAAGTAAACAGAGATGTTTTGAATCCCTTGATCAATCATACAAATCTCCTTGTGAAGCTGGAAAATCTTGGTTGCATTTACTTTATCAAATCTTTCCTTAAATGCTTTCCAAACCTTGTGAGCACTTTCAGAATATACAATGCCTTTTCTCAATTCTTGAGCCACAGAACTCATGATCTATGACTGTACAATCGCATTACACCTCTCCCACTCATGTAACTTGAACTCATCTTGCAAATATGTTTCTCTTTTGCAAGATCCATCAATGAAACCTACTTTATTCTTCACTAGCAGAGACAACAACATCGATCTACTCCATTTTGAGTAATTATCAGTTCCTGTTAACAGCTGAGGAACGAGAGAGATACCTGGTGTATCTGAATGTTGCATATACAACGGGTCATTGCGATCCAATTGAGGAATTGTTCTTGGACCTGTTACTCCAGTACTAACGAATGTCGAATTGTCTCCAATTGTTAAAAAAAAAACTTTGAATAAGATAGTAAAGAAGAACAAGAATTTCAAGGGAGAAAGAAAAGGGGGGAAATCAGGAAATCAAGAAGACGATGAAGAAGCTCATCAGCTATGGAACGCATTGACAGCGTGCTCTGATACCATGATAAAATCTGCACTCAGGCCACCATTGGCGAGCTTTGTAGAAGGAAAAGAAAGCTAATAAAGAGCAATTATGTTGTGATGAGAATTTTATTATTCACACTTCTGAACTGATCCTTTCAATAATGGATCCACTTATATACAGTGCATTTACAAAGTTAGTTACTAACTAACTTATCCACTTGTCAACTTCTAATTGGAAACTTAATAACAACCTTCTTAACTAACTAATCTATACACAATTATCAACTAACTATTCCTTTATTTCTACAAAACAACTGACGATTCCACTCATTTTTTTGTTTTCATCATAGACTTAAAAGTGGCCCAAGGCAGATCAAGGCTCGGGAAGTGAAAATGGCATCAGGTAGCAACTTTTACGGTAGTTGTTTAAAACTTAGCCAACATTTGCAAAGTATTCAAAATTTAGCCATAACTTAAAAAATTGGCAATTACATTATGCTCCTTAATAAACTAAGGGAAAATTGTATATAATAGCAAACTAGTAATTAAAATTAAATGTTATAAATATACTTTGATTTAATTGTACCCTATAACAAACTATTAATTAAAATTAAATACTATAAATATACTTTGATTTAATTGTACCCTATAGCAAACTATTGCTATTTTCGCCACTCTCCTGGTGGAATCTCGCTCGCCACTCTCGTTTGGTGGCATTCTCACTCGCCTCTCTCGCTTTTATACAAACACAAATGTATAAAATGTGTTTGTGTTTGTATAAAACGAGAGGAAATTGTATACATACATATATTTTCGTTCCCCTCTCCCAGATCTTGCTCACCACTCTGCCAAATCTCGCTCGCCACTCTGCCAAATCTCGCTCGCCTCTCTCGCTTATACAAACAAAAATGAAATATATAAATTGCGCTTCTGTTTGTATAAAGCGAGAGAAAATTGTATAAACACATGCAAATACATATATCTTCGTCCTATACACTTATAATTATACAATACAAATATTTCCTGCCCAGTTTTCTTTTGTCTTTCTGTCTTTCTCGTTTTATACATACACATATTATACAATTGATCTTTTGTATACAACTGCTTTCTTTTGTATATGTATAACGAATTATACAACTGCCTTCTTTGTACATGTATAACGAATTATACAACTGTTTTTTTTGTATATGGATAGCAAATTATACATATATATATTTGCTATGGAGCGCAATTATGCAAATTTTGCTATAACATACAAATATGAATTTTGTGTTTACTATATGTGAAAGTTGCTCGTAAACTTATNTTAAACAACAAATAACTAAAATTTATGACCAAACATGAGCTTAATTATGAAAAAGATTTCTGTAGCTCTTACTAGTGAAACTTCATTTACACTTCGTTATAGTTCGTGACTCTCTTACAAGTGTAAAAAGTACGTGAAATTCCAACACACTATGCTGGAGCTCTAACCCAAAATTTTATTTTAGAATTGTTTTGCTGCAATTTTTGTAGCCAGATTTTTTTCCAACTCCAAGACACAATCATGATGGTTTGAGTAGTTTCAATGAGTTTGAATTTGTTGAAGTTGAAACTACAAGACATTATCTTTGAATTCAGAAGAAGTATATTGGGTAAAATAATCTTCTTTCACATATTATATTATACATGTTTATTTCACTCATAATACCTATTTTAATATACTTTATCGTTGTTTCACTCATAATATCTTTTTTTTTTTGTTTCCCAAATCCCATCGGTGTCCGGTACCCACATTGCAGTCCGACTACATCCGGATTTGCGCCGGAAAGTCCCTGAATAACTTCCTAACAAAGGCGACTCTGTACTCAAGGGGCTAAGTTCAAACAACTGACGATTCCACTCATTTTTTTGTTTTCATCAGACTTAAAAGTGGCCCAAGGCAGATTAAGGCTCGGGAAGTGAAAATGGCATCAGGTAGCAACTTCACGGTAGTTGTTTAAAACTTAGCCAACAATTGCAAAGTATTCAAAATTTCAGCCATAACTTAAAAAATTGGCGATTACATTATGCTCCTTAATAAACTAATCCACTATATTTTTAGGACATATGTTTATTTTTTTGATTTCTCATCTAGTGTTTCTTACTCATATTAGAATTTGATTAAATTTGAATTTACATCGAAATGACTCATGTTGAGAATAAAACACTTTCTAACAAAGATAACTCTATACCTAAAAGGACTCGAACACAAAACTCTAATTAAGAATGAAAAAAATACTTATTCGTCCATTTACCACAATCCTTGTTGATATATTTAGGACATATGAATCTGACTGGTTTGCATGTTCTCACCACCAATAATTATTCTACTTTTCTGACTCCTTCTCTTTTTATCTACATTTGGCCAAACTCCATATATGCGCACTTGAATCACAATATATCTATATCTATATACTATCATAACAAGTAACTGTTACTTTCTTAATTAGAGGTTTCAGACTCGAGCTTTAGGTATGAAAAAATCCTTGTTAAGAAGCTCTATTCTTCGAATAGGACCTTATCTAACACAAATTTGAATTAGTCGAGCTCCAACACAACTAAGATATACATTATATGTTCACAAACCGTGCACAATTACACATTAAGGATAATTAATGATTAAAAGAGAAAATTACTCCTTCCGTACATTTTTACTTGTACAATATACTAAAATAGTTATTCAACTTTATTTGTTTAGTTTAAAAAATCAAGAGATAATTATCATTTTGTATCTTTTTTACCTTTACTATTAAATACAATTCATTTTTTAATATTTAGATGACTTATAATTAATACAACTGATATAATCTAATTACCTATCTATTTATTATTTTTTAAGAGTTGTGCCAAGTTAAATATGGATAAATAAAAATAAAAGGATATTTGAGTAGTAAATTACAAGAATAGCTAATGATTATTGAAATTGAAAAGATCAATTTTTTTTCCATATGTTCGATATCCGATATTCGCATTGGAATTCGACTATTCGATATTCACGTCAGTAGAACCCCATTAGAAGAAAACCACCTTCTATCAAAAAAAAAAATTTATACACCAAACTCAAACTGGAGTGCCAACAGCCTCATATAACAGTTGACCAAACCCTTCAAAAAAATAAAATAGTTTTAAGTTTGGTGTACTAATATAGTATATTACATGATTCCAATTTTCAAACAAACAACTCTAGCTTACGTTGAAATGAGATAATTTAATGAATATCGCACGTCTTGACAATATACAAACACAATTTTCAAACAAACAACTCTAGCTTACGTCTATTTGTCCTACTTTATGTCAATAAAAATATCAGTGGCGAATTCAAAATTCTTGATTTATAAGAGCTCACTTCTTTTGATATAAAATTACTATAAATCACATAGTATAAGTGCACAATTATTAAAACTCAATATTTAAAATATCAATGAGAAAAAATAAGATTAATACTACCATAAAAAAGAATTTTTTTTTAGCTTGAAGGTTTTCTTAATCAAATAGCCAAAATTTCTCAAGAAAAATAAGAAAAATAATTAGACATGACTTTTTAATTTTGTCATTTCAGCAAAAAGGAAAAAACATGTGAGTTTATATTGAGAGGGAAACAGGAAATTAGAAAATATAAAATAGAAAATGCGTAAATAGTTGTTATTAGAGAGAATCGAACCTGACTTCCCCTAGACACAGACTTCAAACTAGCCACAAAACCAAAGCACCCATTATGAGATTTGTTCACCAAGTGCTGAACGTTTAATATAGTCAATTTTTGAACAAATTACTACTATATATAAATAATTTTACGTCGAGATTAATAGGTGCTGGAGCACCCCGAAGGGTGTATGTGGGTCCACCCCCACAAAATACACACAATTACAATTTGAAAAACCAAAAATATTCTTTTTAACTATATTTCATATAACTTTTACATTTTTAAATATATAAATTTTATTTTAAAAAATAATAATATTACATATATAATTCATATAAAAAAATTACATAGTTTAATTCTCGAATTTCGAATCGTGTTACCGTGGGATGGAGGGAGTACAAATTAAGTAGAGTAGATGTCACAATTGCTAGTCCCAAATTAATCTTACAACCCAATTAATCCTAATTAGGATGTTAAATCATCGCTATCTATATATATCTAACACCAAACAATTTGACAGCTTATCCGTTAAACGCCCACCCCAAATTCATAAACTAATCAACCTCGTGTGTATTCATATTTGGATGAGGAAATTCCAAAAATATCTATGACTATAAAAGACAAAATAGCTATAATTTGTTTGATTACGATTCGTAGTTGTATGTTATAAGAGGAAAGATGCTAGCGAGATTGAGAGAGGGAGGAGAGAGGTGAGCAAGAAAGAGCAGAGAGACGAATTGTATTTGCTGAATATTTGTATATATATATGTAACTAGTATGTATATGTATCAATGATTGTATTTGTACATCTGTTGGATAATTATATATTATATGTAACTAGTATGTATATGTATTAATAATTGTATTTATATATCTGTGGATAATTGTATATATGTAACTATGTATCAATGAATACAATTGTGNATTCATAAACTAATCAACCTCGTGTGTATTCATATTTGGATGAGGAAATTCCAAAAATATCTATGACTATAAAAGACAAAATAGCTATAATTTGTTTGATTACGATTCGTAGTTGTATGTTATAAGAGGAAAGATGCTAGCGAGATTGAGAGAGGGAGGAGAGAGGTGAGCAAGAGAGAGCAGAGAGACGAATTGTATTTGCATATTTGCTGAATAATTGTATATATGTAACTAGTATGTATATGTATCAATGATTGTATTTGTATATCTGTTGGCTAATTATATATTATATGTAACTAGTAATTATATGTATTAATGATTGTATTTATATATCCGCTGGATAATTGTATATATGTAACTATGTATCAATGAATACAATTGTATTAACAAATACAACTTATATCAATGAATAAATTGTATCAGTGAATACAATTAAATCATGTTGTATCAAGTTCAATATTTATATTTGTATAATAGATTATTATCATTTGTATCAATACTGTATCAATTGTATTAACATATACAATTTGTCTCCGAATACAATTGTATAAATGTTGTATCAAGTTCAACATTTGAATTTGTGTTATTGATTGTTATCATTTGTATCAATGTTGTATTAGCAAATACATGTGAAAAAGATTTGTGTAGTTGACACTTATCATTTGTATAATTAATTGTTATCGTTTGTATTTGTATAATTGACTGTTAATATTTATATTTGTATAATTGATTGTTATAATTATTTATATTGAGGGAGAGGAGGCAGAGAGAGGCGGGGCAGAGATATGGCAAAGAGAAGATAGAAGCGAGCAAGAATGCAAAGAGAGATAGGAGAGATAAAATAGCAATAAAATCCTAACTATATCTATAAATTGTAATTTTTATAAAATATAATAATATATTGTAAATACATATCACATATTTAATTACCTGATAACATAATTTTCTCTATTTCTATCTCTGTATTTGTTCAACAAACACCATGTATATAAGTTCTCATATACTTATTCTGTGTCAAATTATCTAATGGAACCTTTCTTTAGCAAAAATATTGATTAAGCTGAGGGGGTTTATCCTCATTTATTTCTTATTGAGTTATTTATAGTCTTCAAAAATAAGTATTATTAAGGATAAAATGAGGAAAAAAAAATTAATTTAGTCTTGACCTTCTAAAATGAAAAGTAACTTGAAATAACTATTTTAAAATTTACTATGAATAATTTGTGCTCGTGGGAATATTTTTTTAATGTTTTTGCTATAACAAAAGAGACATTTAATGACAATAATTTTTTTTAAAGATATTGCTGCAAAAATATTTTACAATAATTGAGTTAATGTCATCGCATTCAAAGTCGCTAAGACATTTATATAGTGTGTTGATTATTAATACACATATTTATTATTAATGCTAAATATAATATAACAACAATTATATTATTATCGCAAATAATTGCAGTTTTTTATCTTATCCCCTTCGTTCACTTTGGTCGACTCTAATTCTTTATTAATCCGTTAAAACAAATGACATATTTCTATTATTATTTTTTAAAAAGTTTTTATAGTAACATAAATATTGTTACTTTTTTAGTTTTATTAATTTTAAAATTACATAAATATCATAATTCAAATAACAATATTTAAAATTTTCATTATTTTGGGTTCAATCAAATTGAAATAGAATTAAAGTGTATTTGATTACTAGGGCTTGGCAAGGGATACAAAAATACTCCAAAGCATGATTTTTTACATAATTAATGATAGATTCAATAACAAGTGAGACTAGATACACATTTAATTTTTTTTATAGGAAGATATTGTTATTTAGGGAATTAAACAATTTTTTCTTAAAATGTTTTGAATTATTACCTATGCTAATGTATAGTATATTTCATTTACATTTTAAGTGAGTAAATTTTATTATAAAAAATTAAAAGCATTTGACTCAATCTATAATCAAATTTAATTTCTTTGACCATCATATTCGAAACGCCTTCACACATATTAAAACAGATGAAGTACATATCAATATAATTTTTGAGTAATATAAGCAATTTTTTACTTATCACAAAAAGAAAGTGATAATTGATAAGCACAAAATACTCAACAATATTTTGTTCCGCCAATGGGTACGAAGACCAATTCTATTGTTTGTTTATAAACAAAAAAAGAACTGTATTTATTTTACATTATCAAATTAAATTAATAAAAAATGGTCTGATATATTTTTTAAAATTCCGTTGTAAAAGTAGTTAAAATGTAACTCTATCATCATACAAACGATTCAAATATACTTTTTTTTATCTAACGAAAATAATAGATTTAATCGAATTAAAAAATTTCTATATAAGAGTATATTTGTTACTTCTAAGTTCTAATAAAATCCAAAGGTTTATTTGATCCTTTTCATACTCCCACTCCATTCAAAGTTGAAAATAAAAGAGGTAATTCATTTTTTGTTTTTAAAATTTTGTGGTATAAAATTAAAAATATGTTAAATGTATCAAAATGTCTTTTAATCTAATGATGTTAAATATGTTAGGTAAAAAATTGAAATAAAAAAGTTACTAGGAAAGAAAAAAAACCCGAACATTAATTATCAAGAATTTAGAGTCTTTGACTATACCAACTAGAACCGCTAACATGAGGATTTTAAGTCCTCAACTATATCAACCCCAATCTCAATTGAAACCGCAGCGTGAGAATTTTAATCTTTTTCGTATTTTTTTTAAAACGGACTAAAAAAGAAGTGAAACAAATTAATACGAAAGGAACAAAAAGGAGAAATGAAGTTCATGCAGATTTGACCGTATTGTTATACTCCCTGCAGATCAATTCAAAATAGAAAGTCATGATAAATGTGACTACTCTTAATATTGTATTAACTAAGATTTTAGGTGCGATTTAGTCGAGGCTACACTTATTTTTTACTAATTAATTAAGGATTAAACAAATTAAACAGATAGATACGTATTAATTAGTTGTTGTAAGCATATATAACACAACACATTATACGTTACCTGCAAATATATTTTCTGTTATCGTCGGAGGCGGAGACTCCGAGCAGATTGTTAGCTCCCTGAGTTCGTTGAATTACCGGCGATATTGATCGATTCTTAAATTTTTTAACGAAACATGAAGAACAGAAAACATCACCGTGAAACGGCGGTGTTTGTAGGATTTCCGATCATTCTTCTATGCCGGAGACGTAGCAACATTTTCCAGCTTGTTCCTTTTTTTACTGCTTTATCCGTTGTTGTTCTCATTCTATTTGTGTTGATGTCTTATATAGCTCCTCCAATTGATAGCCGCCATGATCAGTTCATCAGCTTGGTGAGAAACACGGAATGTTGTTTACGTTACGAAAAAAGTTATATCTGTTTTTTTTTGTGTGTTTTTGATTAGTTTTGTGTTGCTATTATAGTTCTATAATGGAACGGAGCCCCGAAGGAACCTGCTTGAAGAACAAGTGATTCAGGAACCAGTGAGTGAGCGTTACGGATTTTACATTTCGATCATGAGTTTTTGTTTGTTTGATTTGATTTTTCGTGGTTGATTTATCCTCGGCGTTGATAGATGGGAGAAGGGAGATTAAGCCGAGATATATGGAATTCAAAGAAATCGAATTTCTACCATGGTTGCAGTATTGCCAGTGACGAGTTTCCAAGTGAGTGGTTTTCCCTTTTTTAGGTTTCCAATCCAATTGATTGCTCATTTTCATCATTAATTGCTAATGAGGGAGGCGGGCTGGTGTGTGTGTGTGGGTGGTTTGGGGGAGGTGGGGCAGAGGTACTCTGCTGTGTATTTCATATGGCTTGTCGTTGTCATAGCAAATTGTAATGGCCTTAACAATCAGTATAAGTGTAATTTTTTTCATATCCAGTGAACAATCTATGGGCTCATTTGAAAATGGCACTTATACTGATGAAGGTGGTAGAATTACGAATCTGAACCCATAAAATTCAAATTCTAGATTCGTCTCTGCATCTGTTTCTATTTGTTTGATATGGGACCTGATAACATTTTGCAGCTGCTGAGGTTAATACACTTCCTAATAGGTACTTGTTGATTGCAACTAGTGGAGGCTTGAATCAACAGAGAACAGGGGTATTGCTCTTGTCCTATAACTGATAATTTTTCACTAATAGAGGGTCAATAACATGGACAGGCGCTAGCATTTAATTTCATACTTATAGTAGCAATTGATGGAAATGGCTCTTTCGTTGATATGTTACTATATTGCAAGAAAAGCTATCTTTGTCATTTCAACAGGATCTTCTAGTAGTTGAATTCCTAGTTACAAGTGCATCTTCCCCATGGCATTTTTGAGTATATATACTTACTCCAAGTTGTGACTTTTGTAGCTGTTGAGAAATAAACAACTAAAATAAGGTAAAATACAACCTTTACATGTTGAAACACATCGAATCTTAAATCCCAAGGTTTTCCTGCCGCGGATTAAACCATGTCTAACGGGATTCTATGAGGCATCTTCCCTCACAAACCTTGTTCAAATTAGGTAATCACCAAGTATTGACATGAGTGAGCAGCCAAGCAAAACCACTGTGATGAAAGCTTCACCTCATATTCCATCAAATCTAAGTAAAAGAAGCAGACAATCTTCTCCTGAATAAGTTTACCTCATTTTAAATATTCTTCCTTTGACCTAGAAGAAATAATTAGCAACGATGATCTGATGCATATAGTCACTGGGAAATTGAAGAAAATTGATAGCCAGTTATTTCCTTTTTCATGCTCTTTTTGTCCTTTAGTAATGGATCTAGTTTTTCTTGTTCATGCCACATTTATCATATACCATCATGGTGTCACATGTGACCAGGAGGTCACGGGTTTGAGCTGTAAAAACAGGCTCTTGTAGGAATGCAGGGAAGGCTGCATACAATAGACCCTTGTGGTCAGGCCCTTCCACGGACCTTGCGCATAGTGGGAGCTTAGTGCACCAGGATGCCCTGCCCCTCTTGGTGTCCCATCACTTCTTGAATGAAATTAAATCTGTGACATGCATGTTAAATTGTTAATGGATTTATGCTATTAACAGATGTTTAGCGTGGAAGTTTTTTCTTTCACTGTTACATTGAAGAGACTGTTGAAATGATGCGAGTTTGAGTTCTATTATTGCTGAATGCAGATTATTGATGCTGTTGTTGCTGCTCATATCTTGAATGCCGTCCTTGTAATTCCAAAGCTGGACCAACAATCCTATTGGAAGGATTCAAGGTTTTTACTTGATATGATTTATACTTGGATGCATTTCATCATCAATCCTTTCTTTCGTTCAGTGATTTCATTTTTGGGGGAGTAATCATTCCTTTTTTTTGCAGCAACTTCTCCGAAATTTTTGATGTCGACTGGTTTATTTCGTATCTCTCAAAGGATGTCAAAATTATTAAGGATCTCCCTAGAATGGGAAATGAACTCATAATTCCGCACAAAACACGTGTTCCAAGGAAGTGCAATGCTGAGTGTTATCAGACTCGTATCCAGCCAATTTTAAATAAAAAGCATGTAAGTCAATTTAATGTAAGAATTACTTCATTGTGCTTGACTTGTGTCTTGCATCTTAACATGGTGCCTTGACAGAAATTCTTGCAAGATTACTTGCAGTCTCTCTAAGTTAGTGTCCTGTTTTTCTTGTTGATTTATATGTGTATGTCCTGATTATTGTGAAATTCAATTTTTTTTTCTTCCAGTCAAGACTGGTGCAGTTCCAAATCATAGTGTTCATATTGAAAATTCTGCTACAGAAATTAGGAAATAAAATTAACTACATTTGTATCAAGTTTAACTTATTTCCTAGACTAGAAGTTTTGAAAGACTGGCATATCTGCTTTGCTGATGCAGGCTGTTCAGTTAACAAAGTTTGATTACAGACTCTCCAATCATTTGGATACGGAGCTACAGAAGCTGAGATGTAGAGTCAACTATCACGCACTGAAGTTTACTGATCCCATAATTCAAATGGGAAAAAAATTGGTTGAAAGGATAAGAAAGAAAAGCCAGCACTTCCTTGCGCTGCATCTAAGGTAATGTGCATATTAGATACTTCCACGAGATTTTCCTGGCTGTTATTTTTTTCTTACTTGACAATCAATAGAAACAGATATCCAGACTATTTTGAACTCCGTTATGACTCTTTCAATCTCTAGATAGGGTGTAATTCTAAAGCTCAGTCTTGTTGCTGTTGCACTTATTCAGTAGTGTCAAACTAGAATGCCTATATTTTGTGCTAATTTTTTTAATTCAAACAGTTTCATTTAGCGACCTTAAAGTTAATCATGTTAGTGTAGACTGTGGACTTCTCCACGCCAGTACTATTGTATGCTAGCTGAAGTTTTATTTCTCGTATGATAGGTTTGAATCAGATATGCTAGCATTCTCTGGATGCTACTATGGTGGAGGAGACAAGGAAAGGCGAGAACTGGGTAAAATACGAAAGAGGTGGAAGACATTACGTGTATGTCATAAAACTATTATAGTAACTGGTAATATTGAGTATGTTGCTCCTATTACTTGCATTAAACACGATGTTGTTTCTTTGGCATAAAATGCAGGTAACAAACCCAGATAAAGAAAGAAAGAACGGAAAATGCCCACTAACTCCTGAGGAAGTTGGCCTTATGCTTAGAGCACTTGGTTTTGGTAATGATGTTCATATTTATATTGCATCAGGGGAAATCTATGGGGGCGAGGAGACGTTGGCTCCTCTCAAGGGTTTCTTTCCAAATTGTTATACCAAAGAGACACTTGCCAGCAAGGAAGAGCTGGCACCATTTTCTTCTTTTTCTTCCAGGATGGCTGCTTTAGATTTCATTGTTTGTGATGAGAGTGATGTCTTTGTTTCAAATAACAATGGAAATATGGCACGAATGCTTGCCGGACGAAGGTATGCTCTTGCTACTTTCAACTTGAAAGCATTATTTCAACGCTTCAGTTAGAGATACTCAATTTACTGGAATCCATTACATGTTGTAGGCGATACTTCGGTCACAAGCCAACCATCCGTCCAAATGCTAAGAAGCTTTATAAGATGTTTACGGATAGAAATAACATGACATGGGAAGAATTTGCCTCACATGTTCAAAAACAGCAAATAGGTTTCATGGGAGACCCAATGGAGGTAAAGCCAGGCAGGGGCGAGTTTCATGAAAATCCATCAGCATGCATTTGTGAAGACACCAATGTCCAGGCTAGAGAAGATGTAATTATTCCCCAAAGTCCTGCCATGATCTTTGGAGAAGGTACTGATTCTGCTGCTGATGGTACCAGGAGATCTTTTGGAGAAGTGACCGATAGACGCATTATTGAGGATGAGCAATATTGGTTTGATACAGATTACATGGAGAATGAAGTTGGAGGAATTCAGAGCATTGGCGGAGCCACAATTTCACTAAGGGAGTTGAATATATGAAGAAGTGAATGCACAAAAAAAACAAACAAAGGGGATTCAACATCTACTGTATACAAAAAAAAAGTAATTTTAGGCATGTATAAACAGTGTAATTTTCCGTTGATAGAAAGTTGTACATAAGGGTTAAGTGCAGATTGATAACTAGTTTCTCCAGTTGCTGGTTAAGGTACAGTATTGTGGGCAAGATGATCAACTCAATCATTTGCTAGTTTTGAGAGGATTCTTTGCATTTGAATGCAATATACAGCACTACATCTTGGACAAGGATTAGTATTATTCTCAGAAAATGGGAGGAAACCTTGATGTAATTTGGAAAGACTGAAGGGGATGGATGGATAATTAGATATGGGAAGAAACTGGACGAGGTTCGTATTATTTGCATTTTCTCTTGTAGATGTTAAAGAAAAGGAATGAACAAATTGAATGTGTATTCTGATGATAATTGATAATGTTGGATGAACTATTGATTCTTATTATGTTCGTGATTAGAAGAGATTGATAGTGAGGTCAAGATCGTTTGACAAGACAATATGAAAACTCTATAAACTAATTACCAAATGTGCATATTAGGATAGGGGATGTTGGAAAAATTATGGAGATATCTTGTCCATACAACAGATAAAATTATGAAGATTTTCTGAATACTATCTTCTATATTTTCAAGGATGCAGTACAAAATACTTGTACTGTACAACTGTAGGGTTAAAGTACTTTTTAAAAAATAATATTAATTGGGGGCTAGGGGAAAGGGGATTAAGAGGCGGGGAATCAAACTCTCACCAATAAGGCTGGAGTTCAGATAGTCAACCAACTAAGAGGATGTTTGGATTGATTTAAAAGTTAGTCAAACTTATTTTTAAGTCAGTTTTTGACTTTTGGAAGTGTTTGACCAATATAAAAAATAAATTAAAATAAGTCATAAAAATTTAAAATAAGTTAGGAAGTGTTTAACAAGATAAAAAATGACATAAAATAAGTTTTAAATGACTTAAAAAAAGTCAAAAATCAAAAGTAGGTCTTCCCCTACTTCTTATTTTTTGACTTAAAGTCATTTAAATTTGACTTTTTATTTTTAATTTAAAAGCTAGTACTTTTTTTAAGCCAATCCAAATGGATGTTAAGCTAATAAGATTTCCTACTATATGATTAAAGTTCTATTCTAGAAAAAGAGTATATATTGATATAACTATCAATCAGTAATTGAGTCTTATTCAAAGAAAGATCATCTTTTGTGCAAAGTATACAATTATAGCATTGTTTAACATCCTTCTCAAAATGATATCGGTGACCACATAGTAGCAATTTGGAGATGAGATAGTGATGTAATATGTGTGTCCCTGCCTTTGTGAACAAATCGGTAAGGCGATCTTGAGAAGAAATGTATTGTTGAGTGATGAGATGATCGACAATTTTCATGTTGCCTTAATTGTCATTGGAAAGGGAAAAAAAATCACTATGTAGATTGTGGTTATATCTCAAAAGAATTAAAACGTTGAAGAGAGTTCAAATCTAAAATTCGGGGCTATTTAGGTAAGATTTAAGTCAATTTTGAACTGAATTTTTAGTCTTAGTTGTTGAAATTCGAAGTTACAGTTGAATTATAATGAACTTATATTATAATTTATGTTTGAGTTATATGAAAATTATTTTAAGTTTGTATGTTATTGTAGTCGTTAAAATTTGTATGGAAGTTGTAAATAGATGTTCAATGTATAATTAGTTCTATGAAATTTGTTCTTAAGAGGCATGTTGTAATAGATGTTTGAAAAATACAATGTAATACAATTTTAATACATGTCTTATACATACTATATCAGATTTTGTATACCTCTTAAAATAAACTTATACATTATATACATATTTCATTAAGAATTTATAGAATTTTTTCCTTTAGAAACCAACATGAACGGTACAATTTTTATGCAACTATATACATATTTCATAGAAAATTTATACATGAAATCGTGAGTAAAATTTGAAGTCTCCAGCGAAATTAAGTTAGATTTTTGAGAGAAAACTCTCGCTATGTATATAATCATGTACATATTTTCACATAAAATTTATACATGAAATTGCCAGTGAAATTTGAAGTTTTGAGCGAGATTCTAAATTTGATCTTGTATATATTTTGAGAGAAAACTTTTGCTATGTTTGATAAACGATACATTTGATAAATCTGAGTCTAATTTTGTATCTTATAGAAAGAAGGAAAAATGAGTGCTTATCGGAACATCCACCATTGGGTCATGAATAAGGGTGTCAAATATGGCCCAAAAAGTAATGTTCCGTTCGATCCACGTCTTATGTTTTCCTTATTTCTAATATTCTCTTATATTTCTAAAAACCTCTAAAATCCCTTATTTCTCTCCTAATTTTAAATTATTTTATAATGTATCCGAGCTACATATTATGTATCCGATTTGTTTTACTTTTTCAGGGATTAATGTAATTACAAACTAAATAGGGATATATTGTAATTTCATATTATATGTGATTCCTAAACTTTATACAAATTTAAAAGGTTCGAGTTGGACAATGGACACAAGATAATTTCATATGGGCTTATTTTTATTCAATCTAACATAACACATTTTGAAAGTGGTCTTTATTGAGTAAATTTTAGCAATAACAAACATAAAAATCATATTAGCGCTATATAACTACAGTTTTGCTATTTGCACTCTATAGAAAACACTATAGCAAACATATATGTTTGCTATGGAACATCTGATTTGCATAAATCGCGACGATTTGTATAAATTGGACGTCTGTGTCTATGAAAATTACATTTGTATATGTATATGTTCTTTGTGTTAGGCTAGAGTGGCGAGCGAGATTAGGAGAGAGAGGAGAGAGGTGAGCGAGAGAGGGCAGAGAGTGGAGAAAGGTGAATTGTATATATATATCGGTTAGATAGTTGTATATATGTAACTATATATATATATATATCAATTATTGTGTTTGTATATCTGCATAAAATTTAAATTTGTATACAATTAAATCGAGTTATTTTTTTTATTTGTATATCAAATCTCTCTTGCTTTATAAAAATAAAAATTGTACATTGTATTTGTATAATTTGTGTTTGTATAAAGCGAGAGAGAAAGAGAGACAAAAGGGAACTGGGCAAGGGAAAATTTGTATTAGTTTAATTATAGGTGTATAGGACGGAGAGATATGTATTTGTATATACAGTCTCTCGCGCTTTATACAAACACAATTTATACATTTGTGTTTGTCTAAGAGTGAGAGAGGCGAGCGAGATTCATGGGAGAGAGGCAAAAATGGCAATGTGTTTGCTACAAATTAGAATTAAATGAAATTGTAGCTATAACATTTATTTTGAATTAATAGTTTGTTATAATGCACAATTTTCTCATCTTTATTTTAGCTCAATATTAGCCCAATTCTAGCCACTCTAAAGATTTACTTTAATTTGTATTTATTTTTTGAAATTTACTTTGATTATTTCTAATGGTCAAGGTTTAGATCTCAAGACTTTAATGCCAACTCGAGGTTGGGTCTCGAATCAAGATAGAGGTCTGAGTCTCTAATTTTAGATCAAAATTGGGGTTGAGTCTTGAGTTCTGAATTATTGTTTGATCTTAGATCCTAGGTTGAGATTGAGTCTCGAGTCCCGTGTCATGGTCGAATCTCTAAGTCTAGGTTAAAGTCAAGGATAGGTTTTGAGTTGGGCTCAAGGTCGAATCTCATGTATCAAGTCGGGTCTCTAGTTCATCTCCAATTATTACCTTGTTTTACCTTTATATTCATCTTCTGATACAATATAATATTTTTTACCTTGTTTTATCTGTGCTTTCATTATCTCAATTATTTTTAGTTACTTATGGTTGGCTCCTTCTCTTCCTTTTTAAAGATTCGTTCTCTTCATGTTGTCAAAGAAGATGAACTGATATATATATATATATATATATACACACTATTCTTACTTTATCATTCTATGTAAAAACGATCCACAAACACGACAATTTCATGTTACAATTCCACAAATACTAATATTTTAAAATATTAATCAATTTCATATAACTTATTCTCGAAAAATCAAATATGACAAATATTTTACAAATACCAATAATTTAAAATATTAATTCAAAATTTATATAACTTGATTCTCAAAAATCGAATATAACAAATATTTTAAAATATTAATAAAAATTTATACAACTTGATTTTCGAAAAATTAAATATGACAAA
Source organism: Solanum stenotomum (assembly GCF_019186545.1). NCBI lineage: Eukaryota > Viridiplantae > Streptophyta > Magnoliopsida > Solanales > Solanaceae > Solanum > Solanum stenotomum. Next base: position 56,522,267 of record NC_064286.1, read on the forward strand.
TATTTTAAAACGGAGGAATTACTGCTCCTACATTTGATCACAAAAAAGTCACGTCACAAATGTCATTTTCAGGTATATTTTTTTCATTTTACTCCTAATCAATTCATGTCATTATTTGTTCTCTTTCTCAACATAACATTTTACGGATTTATTATGATATAAGCAATTATCACTACTCCCTCTATAGCTTGAATTTTATGTCTAGTTATATATATATATATATATATATATATATATATATATATATATATATATATTCTTGGTTAAATTAGAAAAAATGTTGGTTGATTTAAAATTCGAAAATAAAAATTGAGTTACAACAATATTGTGAATTTTATGTGGATTTCCTGATTATAATGTACTAGATCTTCTTCACAACATTTACAACAAGAGTAATTTTATTTTAACTCAAATATCATATAAAATATACCTTCTTCATATCATATGGCGTTTTAAATTTTTGCATTTAGTTCAAAATAAATATTTTTTACAATTAAGAAGGTATTAATTATTTTCTCCATTTTTTTTCTCATTTAAATAAGTGAGTTCTTATCTAATCAAGAAATCATATTAAATAGATATTTACGGTTTAATAAAGAGTTTTTAATACTTCAAAATATCCCTAAAGTATCCGTGTTTTGTTAATTTAATACTTGAGGCATCTGTTGTTGTTATGCTCCAACTATAACATTTTTGCAATTTGTGGGACTTCCATATTTATGAGGGAAAAAAATACAATCTAAAGAAAGAATTAAAGGTCAAAAGTACGTTTCAACTATTTCATTTTATTAAGTTTTATATTTGAACTAGGTAATTTGGTCGCGCTTCGCGCAGTTATAAAAAATATATGTAAATTTATTTTAAAATTAATTATGATACAAGAAATAAAAAACAACTATAGAAATAAGAAAATGATAAAATTATAATACAAATATTTTTGTAGAATTAGAGCTTAAGTGAATTACATTTTTATCATCAAATGTTTTTCAAAATTAAAAGTAATTTATTAAGAATTTTTTTTATTATGATGTTAATACATATAATTCAAATAAACATATTTAAGGACTTGATTTTTTTTTTCTTGTTAAAAGTGATGAAACTAAAATTAGGAGGAAAAAAAGATAAGTATTTCTATTTCATTTCTTCTTTGATATTTAATCATTTCATTGTCCTTGTTTTTTCTCTTATTTTTCATCGTCTAAATAAATATTTTTCTCTTATATTACACCATCATCTAAATAAACCTCTATTGATATTTTTCGTGTATATCTTATATTATTTTCTTGCTAATTCTTTAAAAGTAGAGGAAGTGAACAAATTTAAAGAAAATGTAAGTGGTTCTTCACCATAAGAAACACCTAAGAACTGTGTATTTCATATTTAATATACAATTTTTTGAGCCACGAGTAGTAAATTTGAATGTCTATTGGCATAGTTAGTTGTGACAAAGTTACAAATAACTAATTTGAGCCTAAATGAAAATGTAATTTACTACAATTTAAAAATTTATAAGAACCTAAATTTTTTAAAAAAAAATTGTAGAAAGAACATATGAAAAAGTAAGCAAAAAGAGAAAAATAACAACACATTTTTTGTAAGTCCTTAATTACAAAAACAAAGATGAAAAAAATTACATAATCAATGCACATATTTTTTAGCTTTTATCTGGCTCCCCTTCTAATCCACATCCAAGAGCCTCTTTCATGGAGTCATCTAAAGTATAAATCTGATACTACAACAATAATATAGAATATCATTATTTCAAATATTGAATAAAAATAATAATCTTGGGTAGGAATCTTATGAAACAAAAAATATGAATTTATATAGACAAAATTGAAGGAAAATCATAAGGTATCTTAAATTTTGAAATTAAATTGTAACATCTCGCAATTTGAAATAACTAGGAAGAAGCTTATAATTGGAAAGTCATTTTTGGAAAGTTGAGTTTTTGGTCAACTTCAAACGGTCATAACTTCTATATCAGGATGAGTTAGGTGTAATTCCAGTTATGGTTGGAAATATAATTCCAAGATCTTTCCAACGCCGCCGAGTTTGCACAAATCCAAGTTCGTATGAGTGAGTTATTCTCTTTGGAAGTTGGGCTGTTGGAATAAGGAAATTCCAATCCGGATTTTTAAAGGATAGTTTGGTCTTTTCCTTACCCTTTTATTTTAATTCGTTTTTTCTTGTAATTAGTTAGGGGCCTAAGCTGAATTAGATCAGTTTACCCTTTTGGAAAAAGGGTCAGGGTTTTGAGAGAAGAGAAAAGAAGAGGAGAAAGAAGAAGAACGTTCAAGATTCGTCGATTTCTCGGAGCTTTGCTTGTGGATTTCGTCGGGGGGATCCCTACAAGGTATGTGAGTCTCTCATAGCGTTTGGTTCGTTCACCCACGCGTCAAACATGTTTAGTTCAGTGAAATTCGTCGTAAAAGAGTTTGGAAGTTCATGTTCTTGACATGAATTCTTGAATTTGAATGTTGTTCTTGAATTGGGATGAATTGAGAAGTTTCTGAGTTTATTACGTCACATTATAGAGTCGTTTCAAGTTAGGTTCTTAAGTACTTTTGTTGGGTATCTGTATCTAAAAGTAATTTGAGAAAAAGAACCGAGTTTGGGTGAATTGGGGCTGGAAAACGAAGAAGAGATTTCATTGGACGAAATCAGAGGGCAGCCACGCGTTGCGCGCCTAGTGCCTAGATTTGAAGTTTCAGCTTCGCATCGTGGAGCTGACACAAGGTGTTCTGCCTCAAAAGACGCTTTCGAAACCAAAATTTAATTATGACTCCACATCGCGGACCCACCTTCAAATATTAATTTTTCAGTCGTTTCTCATGTTTAGCTATCTAGAATCATTCCTAAACATCATGAGATCCTTCCAATCACAAATCTTAATCCTTGAATCCATAATTCAATTCAAGGATTAGTTAGGAGTCAAGTCAAGAGCAGCTAATATCAAAGTCAAGAGAAGTCAAGATAAGTTCTTAAAGCTTTTCAAAAGTCTTTCACAAATGTTTTTAACACCGTTTTAAGACTGAAAGTTTCAAGTTAAGCAAATAGTAAATAGTTGAGTTCATTTCTCAAAAGCTATTAGGGAACTAAGTATTCCCAAAGAAGTTTTTAAATGTTTTCACATTTAAATAAGAACAAAAACTGAGATTTTCAAAGAGCCTTCGGGCTAGTTTTCAGAAAAGAGAAATAGCTTTCTAAATGAAGCAAGCAGGGAAACTGAGATTTCTAAGATAGCCTTTGAGCTAAGTTTTTGAGCACTAATCTCAAATCACAGAAGAAGTATGTTCTTTTAAACATAAAGAATTAAGTATATTTTTGGGAGTAGTATTGAGCACCGATATGGGAATGCGAGTTCATAATAACTCAAGTCTCCATAAACCATGTAGCCATCATGGCTAGAAAAAAGTCATACTTTTTAGATCAATTTAAGAGCAAGAGTGCCAAGATATGTGCAACAGGTTGAAGAAGAGAAGCTAAGAGATAGAGAACAATTTAAGAGCAAGAGTGCCAAGATAGGGAATGAGTCCGGGCAACAGAGGAGTAATGGCAACCGATCTTCTTTCCAACAGGAACAGAAGGGACCTGCTCTATCATCTGTTAGTGCGCCTGCACCTAGGAACAAATGTGAGTACAATGATCAGAATTCCAGAGCTAAACCTGCACAACCTCAGGGTAGGGTGGCACAAGGAAGTAACTGGGCTCCTGCATGTGCTAGGTGTGGTAGAACCCACCCAAGAAAGTGTCGTCAGGGCCAGACAGGTTGTTTCAACTGTGGACAAGAGGGTCACTTCATGCGAGAGTGTCCAAAAAACATGCAAGGAAATAGTACTGGCGGAGGAACAAACCGCTTATATGCTATCAATAGTCGCCAAGAGCAAAATGATTCGCCAGATGTTGTCACTGGTATGATTCAAGTTATTGACTTTATTGTTTATGTTTTTCTAGACCCAGGAGCGAGTTTATCTTTTGTAACTCTATATGTTGCTATGAATTTTGATGTTTTTCCTGAGAAACTTAGTGAACTATTCAGTGTTTCTACACCTGTTCGTGAGTCTATTCTAGCCGAGAGAGTCTATCGTGATTGTCCCGCTTTCGTCAATCACAAGAGTACCATGGCTGATTTAATTGAGTTAGACATGGTAGATTTTGATGTCATTCTTGGTATGGACTGGCTTCATGCCTGTTATGCCTCAGTTGATTGTAGAACTCGAGTAGTTAGGTTTCAGTTTCCAAATGAGCTAGTTTTAGAGTGGAAAAGAAGTTCAACAGTGCCTAAGGGTCGTTTCATTTCGTACCTTAAGGCAAGGAAGTTGGTTTCTAAGGGGCGTGCCTATCACTTAGTCCGAGTTAATGACTCACGTGTTGAGGTACCTCCTATTCAGTCAGTTCCAGTAGTAAAAGAGTTTCCAGAAGTCTTTCCTGATGACCTACTCGGAGTCCCTCCTAAGAGAGAAAATAAACTTTCGCATAGACATCATTCCAGATACTCGTCCTATATCTTTTCTGCCATACAGAATGGCACCAACTGAGTTGAAAGAGCTTAATGAGTAGCTGAAAGTTCATGAGAAGAATTACCCAACCCATGATTTAGAGTTGGTTGATGTAATTTATGTTTTGAAATATGACGCCATTATCTTTATGGTGTTCATGTGGAAGTGTTCACCGATCACAAGAGTTTTCAGTATGTATATGGTCAGAAAGAGCTTAATCTCAGACATAGAGAGTGGTTAGAGTTACTCAAAGATTATGACATGAGTATTCTTTATCACCCAGGTAAGACTTGAGAAGGTTGTCTATGGGTAGTACCGCCATTTTGTGGAAGGTAAGAAAGAGTTAGCAAAAAGATGTGCATAGACTTGCACGATTAGGAGTTCGATTAATGGATTCTACAGAAAGAGGAATAGTGGTGACGAATGGGTCTGAATCATTATTAGTGTCAGAAGTAAAAGGTGAGCAAGACCAAGACCCTATCTTGCTTGAATTAAAAGGTGGATTGTGTTTATTGGGTGTTTAAACTGTATGTTTGATCTGACGCCCTTAGATTAGTAAGAGTAATCACATTCGAGGACGAATGTTCCCACGGGGGAGATATTGTAACAACTCACAATTTGAAATAACTAGGAAGAAGCTTATAATTGGAAATAGTCATTTTTGGAAAGAATTAAAATCTGGAAATTTGGTTAAGTTAGGAAAAGTTGAGTTTTTGGTCAACTTCAAATGGTCATAACTTCTATATCAGGATAAGTTAGGTGTAATTCCAGTTATGGTTGGAAAGATAATTCCAAGATCTTTCTAACGCCGCCGAGTTTGCACAAATCCGAGTTCATATGAGTGAGTTATTCCCTTTGGAAATTGGGCAGTTGGAATAAGGAAAGTCCAATCCGGATTTTTAAAGGGTAGTTTGGTCTTTTCCTTACCCTTTTATTTTTATTCATTTTTTTGTAATTAATTAGGGGCCTAGCTGAATTAGATCAGTTTACCCTTTTGGGAAAAGGGTTAGGGTTTTGAGAGAAGAGAAAAGAAGAGGAGAAAGAAGAAGAACGTTCAAGATTCGTCGATTTCTTGGAGCTTTGCTTATGGATTTCGTCGGGGGGATTCCTACAAGGTATGTGAGTCTCTCATAGCGTTTGGTTCGTTCACCCACGCGCCAAACATGTTTAGTTCAATGAAATTCGTCGTAAAAGAGTTTGAAAGTTGATGTTTTTGACATGAATTCTTGAATTTGAATATTGTTCTTGAATTGGGATGAATTGAGAAGTTTCTGAGTTCGTTATGTTGCATTATAGAGTCGTTTCAAGTTAGGTTCTTAAATACTTTTGTTGGGTATCTGTATCTAAAAGTAATTTAAGAAAAAGAACCGAGTTTGGGTGAATTGGGGCTAGAAAATGAAGAAGAGATTTCATCGGACGAAATCAGAGGGTGGCCGCGCGTCGCGCGCCTAGTGCCCAGATTTGAAGTTTCAGCTTCGTGTCGCGGAGCTGACACAAGATGTTCTACCTCAAAAGATGTTTTCAGAACCAAAATTTAATTATGCCTCCGCGTCGCGGACCCCGGCTTCAAATATTGATTTTTCAGTTTTTTCTCATGTTTAGCTATCTAGATTAATCATTCCTAAACATCATGAGATTCTTCCAATCACAAATCATAATCCTTGAATCCATAATTCAATTCAAGGATCAGTTAAGAGTCAAGTCAAGAGCAGTTAAGAGTCAAGTCAAGAGCAGTTAAGATCAAAGTCAAGATAAGTTCTTAAAGTTTTTCAAAAGTCTTTCACAAATGTTTTTAACTACATCATTTTAAGACTGAAAGTTTCAAGTTAAGCAAATAGTAAAAAGTTGAGTTCATTTCTCAAAAGCTATTAGGGAACTAAGTATTCCCAAAGAAGTTTTTAAATGTTTTCACATTTAAATAAGAACGGAAACTGAGATTTTCAAAGAGCCTTCGTGCTAGTTTTCAGAAAAGAGAAATAGCTTTCTAAATGAAGCAAGCAGGGAGACTGAGATTTCCAAGATAGCCTTTGAGCTAAGTTTTTGAGCACTAATCTCAAATCACAGAAGAATTATATTCTTTTAAACATAAAGAACTAAGTATATTTTTGGGAGTAGTATTGAGCACCGATATGGGGATGTGAGTTCATAATAACTCAAGTCTCCATAAACCATGTAGCCATCATGGCTAGAAAAGGGTCATACTTTTTAGATCAATCATTTTTGCATAGACTAGTGGATCCACTTAGTGAGTTAGCTTCCTATATCACAGCAAGGTATATGATGGGCCTCGGCAACGTGAGGTAAAGCGATGTATCATCACTATAGTTCTTAAGTGATGGTTGTCGGTTAGAGAAACTCCCACAACAGTAATTGCATGGTTCCTCAAGGGGTTCTGCTTAGTGTGAATGGGGTATGAGACTTCATTCATGCATTGCACAAGTAGACTTTGAGAGGGAGCATGGTTTGTCTTTTTATGATATTATGATTATGAATTGACAGCATGTTTTCAACAGTTTTTCTTTATATTGCACTTGTTTTATACTGCTTTATAATGAAATGAGTTTAGTTAAGTATTAATGAGTTGAGAAGAGCCAAGGTAAGTGTTTCTTTCAGATTCTCTTTCAAGCATATGTTGTTTTAGCATTCCAACTTGCATACTCGTACATTCAATGTACTGATGTCAGTTGGCTTGCATCGTCTTATGATGCAGACACATGTAACTAGGATCGGCATTCCGACGCATAGTTGATCCAGTGTGCAGTTCAGAGTCCATTAGTGAGGCTCCTTGCTTTCTGGAGGATCCATTTCATTGCTATCTAGTTTAGTTTATTGGGATGTCGTGGGGTCTGTCCTAACATCCATCTCAGTTGTTATTAGAGGCTTCATAGACAGTCAGATGTTAGTCCTTTGAGTCTTTTCATTATCATTTCTTATTGTCAAGACTTGGGTTGCCACTTTTGGCCAAGTTGAATGTTTAACCTTTAAACATTCTCAGTTATTTCATTATGCAGTTCAGCTAAGTTCATTGATCGTTATAGATATGAATATTGTCTTCCGCTGAGTTAAGTAAGCCAGACCAAGGGTTCGCTTGGGGTCATCAATGGTCTTCGAGTGCCAGCTACGCCCAGGGTGTAGGCTCGGGGTGTGACATAAATAGTTGGGGGTTATGAATATGAAAATTTAAAGAAAATGAGTTAATATTATTAATTAAAGTAAAAGTTCAGAAGGTATAAATTATGGAGGTAAAAATTTTAAAATAAATAAAAGAAGGAAAAAAAATAAAATAATGAAGACAAAAAAAACTCATGAACTATTCAATGTTTGTTGGATATTTAAGTTTTATTAGGAAAGCAATTCAACTTCTTCTTTTTTGTATTACAACATTGTGTTTAACAACATTGGAAGAGCAAAAAAAAAACTACAATAAAAAAGAGATAAATATCTTGAAAGATTGAAGTAGTAAATATGGAGACTTTTAATTTTTTGTAATAAAGAATATTAATAAGTGTAAATAATTTTTGCGACATTTAAGTATAACAATAAATAAAGGAGTAGTAATTGATATATTTATTTTTTGTACTATAATAAGTAAGTAGACAAATATGAAAAATTGTCAAAAATAATTGAGGACAAAGATAAATAGAATCATTGGCCAAAGAAAGGTGCAACTTCACTTTTCTAATATCTAGCTTATATTATTATATAGAGATTTTTAAGCACATGAACAATATCTAATAGTTGTGAGAAATGTACAATAGATAATATACCTTTCAACCATGGTAAAATTTTAGAATATTGAAATCAAAATAATACATTGATAAATCTTTAAAATATTGAAAACATTCAAACTTTATACTAACATGATTATCTCTCTTGATGAATCTTTCAACATAATCAAGCTTCCTTCTTCATTTTGATGAACTTGTACTAAACTAATGTGAACATCTCTTTGTAATGAATCTTTGAAGAATATATCTTTGATCTTCATCAAAGTGAAAGACGATCATGACACTATCTTTTCTATGATTTCTTATGGAAATGATGAAAAATAAATTAAAATTAAAAAAAGAAGAAAAAAACCACACTGATAAAAAGAAAAAATGAGAAAATAAAAAATGAATATTCAACATTTCCATGGATGATTGTTATTTATATATTTGACAATCCATAAGAATAGTTAGAAAAGAGTTGAAGAGGCATGTTATTTAAGTAGAGAATATGAATAGATGGATGTTTTTTTGTAACTCATTAGATATAATTAGAATAGTAAATATGATTAATTTTTTATTTAATAAAGAAAATATTTAATGAAAAGAATTAAGAAAAAATCTTTAAAAAAAAGGAGAAAAAAGATAAATATGAATGGAGGCCATAGAGAGATGCCACATCACTTTATCTATGTTTCTCCTTTATATTATATATAGATTGTTGAGATGAGATTTTACTTGAACTGTCATCTAATGGTTAGCAAAATACATCTAAATGTTTGTTAAGAAATGCTTCTAGGCATGTTTGTCCATAAAATATTTGTCCACCTAGCATATATAACAACTCTATTCGCTACTTGTTGATTTTTTTATATATATTTTTTGAATTGTCTTCTTTAAAATTCTAAATTCTTTCCTTTCAAGTCGGAAATACACGACAACGATTAGACTACGACTAAGAAGGTGGAGAAGAAAGTGGTGCATGTCACGGTTGAAATAAATTAATTTATACAATAATTGTTTTAATCTTTAATCTTAATTTTTAATCTAATAATTTTATTTTTTAGATTTACCACAGTGAAATTATTTTTCACATGACAGAAATTTTTAACAAAAGAGAGTATGGTCACATCATCAAAACTTATTCTAGGTGTATTTCATTAATTATTAAGTGATAATTCAGATAGGAAATCCAAATAACTAGAATAACTAATTTGTTCTTAATCTTTAACTCTTTAAAAATTCAAATTTTATGTACTCTAACTTTATATCATTCTAATTGCATATCATATATTCAAATTGACGGTAAAAATAATTTAATGAAAACACCTCCTACTATTTAGCAATGAATGGTTTTTTTTAAAATGTGTGCCCACTCTAAAAATGTCATATAATGACAAGAATAGGTAGAGGGACATTTCAGTTAGTTTCATGAAAAGTAGATGTCCCTATTACTCCATTTGTGAGTGCGCTTACGCTAATTTTAGAGCTCGTTCGAATTAACTTAAAAGTTGGTTAAATTTATTTTTAATTTTTAAAAGTGTTTGATAAATTTAAAAATAACTTTTGAATAAATTTAAAATAATTTTAAAAATTTTAAAATTAAATTTTCATTTTTAAACTTCTTTAAAAACTACTTTTTTAAAAAAAATTAAGTCAAACAAGCTTTTACTGTCCTCATTCATCATTTATGAAGACAACAATTGACCACTAAAATAGGGCTACACTAAACTCCAAAAAATTTACACCACTAAAATAGGGCTACACTAAACTCCAAAAAATTTACCCAACGGTCATTTCCTGCAAATTGGACATATAGTGAAACACATTGATTTTGGCACAATTCCAATTGGTAAAAACAGAAAAAAAATAGTAGAATGTTTTAAAGCATTGACCCCGGAAATAAAGGTTTTTTTATTAAATTATTGGAACCCATAAAAAATTATAGGCAAAATATATAAATATGACTTTTAACTTGATTTTAGTTAATAACTATGATCATTAACTTTATCAATGCACAAGTAAACAATTTAACTATTCAAAACTTGAACAAATAAACACTTGAATCCTACTTAGCAAAATGTTTGAAATACATCTACGTCATGCACGTCAGTGGTAAAATTTGAGGTGTTTATTTGTTCATTCTTTTTATTTTCTTATGTCTATATAGTAGATGTTGAACTTTTTCATATTTTAAATTCACTTAGTGAAAATTTGGACAGTGCCGATGATCAACCACCTTTATCAAATTACGAGAAGTTATATGAAATGATATGAATATTATAAATTAATCAGAAATTCATTATAACAAATATTTTTTTCTTTTAAGGAACTTACGTGAAGCAAATTAAAATATATAAGTATCAAATAGATTATATAAAAAATTAGTTATATTATGAATTACAATTAGACAAAATCCAGACATGGATAAAGTCAAACACACATGTCTCAGATTTTCAACCTTTTGAATTGAACTAATTAAGTCTGACTGCAGTCTATTTGATTCACTGGTCAAACTTCAAAGAATCATTAATGTAAAATATTTTTTCTTTTTTAGTCTTTTAAATTAAAATTTTAAATATTTATAAATAATTTAATTTTAAAATTTTCACTTTACTATGAATAGGTAATTTATATTTATAGAAATATCTAAAACCTATTTTAGATTCATAACTGAATTTTAATTATTTTAATTTTTTAAAATTTTGTACTCAATCAAATAGGACCACATAAATTGAAATGAAAGTGATAAATAAATGACTTTAAGTAGGTTGTTTGGAAAATATTTAAGTTAAGCTTTTTAAAAAGAGTTTTAAAGTTAAATTATAAAGAGTTGAGTACAGTAAAATTTTACTAAATTAATATAGATGAGATCATGAAATATTATTATTTTTCCCTGCATTTTTAGTTGCATTAAACATCAAATTCAGCCCAAATTCTTTTGATTGCACTTCATTAGTAGCAAGGTTATTGCAATCACATGTAGCATCCACATTTTTGTTGTTGTTGTAATATCTCTGCAGATTTAGGATTTAGAGCTAACTCTTGGTCATTTGAAACCTCTAAAATACATTTGTTTCCAGTAGTTGGTTGAAGTCTGAAGACCAATATTACTTGTATCAACATCCATTGAGTCTGCATGATTGCAATATGTAAACTACATATCAACATAATTTTAAGATAAAATAAATTAGCGGATCAAAATGAGTAGAATCAATAATTACTAATCCAAACTTAATTATCAATTGTGTCATGTCCTAACTAATCACCTCACTTTTTCGATCAGCCTCTATCTCTCTGAACTTTTGCTACAATCATTCTCTCACACCTCCTTACTAACACACCCATACACCTTTTTCTCGCATATACAAATTATCTTAATCTTATTTTTCTTATTTTATTCGTCACAAGAGTCACTCTCACCTTATTCCATATAACTACATTCTTAATCATATTCCTAATCATCTAGTGTGAAAATATTGAGAAAGTGAAAGTGATTGCTCAGCTAGTGATCTTGTGTGCTTTCATTTCAATGTATCTGATTGGCACTTACTTTTACACCAATACCTACTAATGCAAGAACTCCAAGAGAAAAAAAGGGTATGCAAAGTACACTCAAATTAAGAAATGCCTGGTACTCCTTGTCACATGCACAATGGATTCTACCACAACTTGGATATGGAGGACCCTCCTAGTACACCAACTGGTTTGTCCTCCCAGCATCATGTTTTCTTAGTCTTAATTGATGTGATATGTTTTATTTAATCGGTCTAAGAAAATAACATCTTTTTTATATTTAATAATACTTTTAACTTTAGATTATTTGGTTATATAAATATAATAATTATGATTTGTCTTAGATTATATTTTTAAAAGTATTTTTTTCATTTCTTAACTCTGTGTACAATTAAATATAATCATATAAATTGAGACAAAGAATAATTAATTAATATTTAATCAAGAGTAATTTAAATTTTGATGAATTTAACATTTAAACTGTACTACAATTTAATTTATTATATTTTTAAAATTAAATACAAAATTATACTATTGATTATACTTTATATCTCAAAATTATATTATATTATTTGATTGTGCATTCGAACATAGATTGTTTTTTTAAGGTTTAAAACAAATTTTACATATTTGAAAACTACATAGAAATACTATAAATCACAATAAATAACCATTCAAAATGTTTAAATAACATATGCAAAAATATGGTTAAAAAAGAACTCGTTTGACTCTCAAAATTTGATGAACATCGCCACACACTATTGTAAAACACCGGATACCATACAATATGTATTCGGGTCTGGATGTGAGGGAGGGTGATGAATGAAATTCCAACATCGATGAATAAATGAATTCTTGAACTCTTTATAAAACTTAGACAATCATGACACTTGTTGAATGATAATTTGATCCTTGAATATTATAGCTACATGATCCGTATGTACATAAAATCTTATGTATAATATAAAATTATATTGTATTATATCGTATTGAACATTTTAATTAATATTTTTTAAACAAATAATTTTTAAGAATTCCGACTACTATAGTCAGAATATGTATTAAATAATTATCAATTTAATTTTTTAACTGTAATAGTCAAAAAAATTTATTGTTTCCCTTATCGTTTGGAAATATAAATCGACCTATCATTATAGTCTGAAAAGTTTTGTCTACAATTTTGTTTACTATCCGTAAATAGCCGGAAAGTCATCGATAGTTTGCATTCAATTTGGTCGCAAAAAATTAACAATTTTGTGATACTTATAACATAATTAAGACGAAGGGAGTACGTATTTGATAATAATATTTCCTCAGGATATATACATTTAGACTTCTCTATAACATTCCACCTTTATAACAGCACAACAATATAACAATCAATTTTTTTTTTAGTTGGAACCGTTTTTATTATGTTATGTTCTTATATATATGTTCTTATATATATGTTCTTTATATCTGTATTTCACAATAGTAATCATAAAGTAAAAGAATTTTCGATAAATAACACTATATATGATAGAGAGATTTAATGGTATATATCAATGCTTAGAACTTAATTTCAAATAAAAGTGAAAAGTTTTTCGAATAAAATGAATAATATTTTATTAATTTCAAAATAAAATGAATAATTTACACCAATATAATACGTACTACTTGTACTCCTATTATATTAGACAGAGTGGAATCTAAGGAGTAGTCAATTCAAAGTTGAATTATTGGAGCAGACTTGGCAGTGACTGAGAATCCACTTTGTATGGACATAAGCCGTACGATTTTTACGTCGATTTTAATTGGATCATAAATTTTTAAAAATTTGAAATTATGTTTAAAAATATATTTTTCTTGAAAAAAAGTTTAAAGTTTTGTGAATAGAAGTTCTAAAAATCTAAAACTAGGCATGAAAGTATTTGAATTTTTTTTAAAAAATAATCAGATCAACTTTCATAAATCTAATTTAAAATATTTAAAATCTATTGACCAAAATGTTAGCTTAATAAAATGCGCCTTAATATGAGTTACGACGACCAATAAAATAATGTTCTACGCAACAAATTTAATTCGAATTGACAAAAAAGTGATCTTATAATTTTATTTTATGTGTTTCATTTCCTAATCTCCATATTATTTTTTTAATCGTTTCACATTAAAAAATAATAATCACATACTAACTAAAATAGCATTTGTATTGAACTTCCAAACCAAACCTTTTATCACTAGCTATATACCTTGACTATAGTATCAATTGCTCTGAAGTTTCAACTATTAAATACTATCAGGATATTCGATCTCATTGAGTTTAATTTCCACAATGTGTCCCTAAGATTAAAGAAAATATTTAAATATAGTTTAATTTTCATAAAATTTAACACATACACACCCACGGCAAACTCTCTTTTTCAAAAGGAAAAAATGACAAATATACCTCCGAAGTATCGTAAATAGTATGTAGATATCCTCCGTCATATTTTTGGGACATTGGTGTCCCTGTCGTCTAAAAACTAAAGCATATATACCATTTATACTAACGGACATACACGTGTCATAATCTTGTCCACAAACCCGACATTTATTAAATATCATATCGACGGATAAGATTGCGTCATGTGTCCTCATTTAGTCTTCCGTTAGAGTGAAGGGCATATATATGCTCTAGTTTATAGATGACACATGCATCAATATCCCAAAAATATGACGAATGGTACTTGCATACCATTTACGATAGTTTAAGGTATATTTGTCCCTTTTCCTTTTCCAAAATATGAATGTTTATAATAGACCATATTAGTGGTGTACCTTTCTCCTAGCTGGTCTGGCTTATTTGCTACAAATGGGTAAGATTACAATTTAAATTTAAGGTAATATTTTTTTAAAAAAAGAATTGATTTAATTTTTAATTAATCAGTGTCAGAAGGTTTAAGAAGGTTGATGCATGTGCTCCTTATTAATTTAAATTTAAGAGTACATATGTTGTACCAAGTACCACATTTATATATTGGCTGCTCCTCAAAAGTTACATTGGAATCAACAGTACTGCCTTGCCTTTGACCATGCTAGCTTTAATTTGCTACTTATAAACAATTTCACCATTGATGCATGTGGGCAAAGTTAGTTAATCAGTCACTTTGACAAATATATTACTTAGAAAATTGTACTTCTTCTATTCAATTTATTTATCTTTTTTTAAAAAAAAAAAAAGTTTGGAGGAAAATGTTTTATTGAAAAATAAGTTGGTTTCTTACTTATTTGGTTGGTGAGTAAAAAATATTTTTCGAAAAAATATTTTCTAGTATTTGGTTAGTGAATGAATAACATTTTCCGGAAAATATCTTTTATTTTTTGTTACCGAATTAAAAATACTTGTTAGGAAAATAGTTTATGACATGAAAACCAACCCAATAGCCAATTTGGGAACCGACCCTAACGATCAAATCCCAACACTTGACCTGGACATTCGAACTGGGATCCAGCCTCGACCTCGACACTCGAAGTCGCGCTCAACCCTAACGATCAATTCAGAATCCAACCTAGAGACATAACCTCGACTCCTGGGCCGAGACATGATATTTAAATCGGGATCCAATTTTGATCCTGACTTCGACACCCGAATATGGGCATGATCTATACGATGGATTTGGGATTTGACCCCGACACTCTATTTGGGACATGAACCTGACTCCCAATCCGAGACCCAACATTCAAATTGGATTCGACTTTGATCTCAAAACCGACACCCAACCTTGATGATTAGTTCCGGATTTATGCCGACATCTGATCCAGGACTCGACATTTGAATTGGGACCCAATTTCCAAATAAGGACCCAACCTCGATACGCAATGCGGGACCTAACTTCCAATCAAGACCTGACCTTGACACCTAACCAGAGATCTGGCCCCGACTCTCGATCCAGGATCTGACTTCCAAATAAAGACTCAACCCTAAATCATTGTTTGAAATTCAACTTATGAATTCGAATCTGACCTCGAAATCTAATTTGTGATCTGAATTTCGAATTGATATCCAATCCCGACACCTTATCTCGATGATTCATCCAAGACCCAAACCCAACACTTCACCTAGGACCCAAGCTCGACTCTCGACCCCGAAACTTGACTCTGACATCTACCCTGACACATGACCCCAACATTTGACCCAAAATTCAACTTCAAATCCTAATTCGAGATCTGACACCTAAACTCAGATTCGACCTCAACTCAACCTAGGACTTAGGAGATGGGTCTCGGATAGAGGTCAGGAGTCGGGTCCCGAATCAAATATCGGCAATCAGTACCCGAAACTTGAGTTAGGGTAGAAAATTGAGGTGTGCAGTTGATCAAAAAGAGTTTTGGAAAATATTTTTCTTACCTTTTGGAGGTACGTCATTTTCTTAAATTTGAGGAAAATAAGTTGATTTTAAAAAACATTTTCCAAAACATTTAAACCAACAAAACATGAAAAATTTGGAAAACATTTTCTAGAAAATATTTTCCTTCGTATTTTTTTTTACATTACATTTTATTATATTCACTAGTAATGCTTATATATGTGACTATTTTTTTAATTTTGTAAGATTTTGCTGGATAAAATAATATTGATGGCCTAAGCAATATAGCTGGATCTTCAAGAGCAAGGGGAAGACTAAGAAAAAATAGTTATTAGTTACATGTTGAGTGATTTGAAAGTTCAATTAGTCATTGGTTCTATGTTGCACCTATTCCACATGTTGCTTCTCAATCTAGTGTAAGAAGTACCAATGCACTAGTTGAAACACCTTTAAAAGGCCTAGGAGAATTGGGGTACATTTATTTGTTGCTGAAAATGAGTTTACAATATACAATTTAAGTGCTAAAAATTGAGGTAAATTTTTTGAGTTTTACCCCAACAATTCTGTCTTGATAGCTAAACATTATAGACTAAAGTCACATCCATAAAACCAATAATTCTAGGATAAAAAAAGCAATCCTAGAATACTCACACAACAAGTATTTTTAATGTGGTTTGTAAGGGAAATGGTACTAACTTGGATAGCAACTAGGGGTATCAAATGGCCGGTTGGATTGAAATTAGAGATATTAAAATGGGTTGAGATAGAAATCGAGTTGGGTCTTGACCCGCCCAAGTTTACTTTGGGCTCAAATGGGTTGGGTTCAAATGGGCTAAAAAACGGGTTGTGTCTTGACCCGCCCAATTTGACCCGATCAATCTCAATAATTTTAACATAGTGATATTTAATTTTTATAATCACAATTCGAATTTCCGCTCAAGATTTTTTTTAAAAAAAAGTATCAAATGGATAGATAAATCCTAAAGATGTTAATTAAATAGATAATAATTCATACTTTTAATATAGGAACATATCTTACTAAAAAGTTTTAAAACGGGTTGAAATTGGAGATTGAATTGGACTCAATTGAAGATTCTCTTAAAATGGGTTAGGCATGAATGTGTTTAGATTGAACCCAATTCAAATTATCTTGAGCCCAACTCTTAAAATTCTGGGTGGGTTATCTATGTTTGGGTTCATTTTTGACACCCCTAATCGCAACTATAACAACAACAACAACAAATTCAATATAACTTCACCAAATAGATTTGAGAAAGATAAAGTGTATGAATACCTTACTCTTATCTTAAAGGTAAAATGATTATTTTTTATAGACTCTCGAAATCACGACTCCAATTATTGTATAAATTTGGTTAGTTTGAAGTCACTTTCCTAACTACAAAAAATAGGTAGAAGATATCAGTAGTCAGTACCATAAAAAGCAGAATACTCACACAAAAAGTGGAACTCAGTATTGTATAATATAGATATCCTCTTTCTAAAAAAGTAAATAAATATTATCCAAAGTTGCACGTTCGTATAATGGCATATTCAATTTTCAATTGGCATCTTTAAATAACTTTTTCTTTCTCTTGGCACAAAGTAAAAGGAAATTAGCACTGCACAAACTTTGTTACTATTGGTAAACACAAACTTTGTTACTATTGGTAAAGGGATAAAAAGAGAGCAGTCTGACCAAATGTATGAGCTAATATATATATATACTCTTTTTTTTCTCTTTTTCTCCTTTAGAAAGTTAAGTGCCCCATTGACATTTTGAATGCAAAAGATTTGGAAATATGAACTTACTATGAAATTGAGTGAATTAAAAAGGAGAGTGTATCATGTAAATTGGAACAAATCGAATATGATTTTATTGAGAAATTGTGAATGTTATAATTTTTGTACTAATTATTGATTGAGCCACTTGAACGAGACTTTCAGTGACTATCAATTTTCTATATTAATAGTTATTACGTCTGGTTTTAAAATATTATAGAGATTTTTTCTCCCTACTTATTCATAATGGGTTTTTTTTCTATGAAAAATTTCTTATGAGTGACACGATTATTTGACACAACGTTTCGCTCGATTTTCAAAGAAATTGATTGTTCTTAGCTCCTTGCTTTTCTTTCTCCTTTAGGATATAGGATCCTCTTTGTTCTTTCTCTCACTAATGGCCTCAATCATTTTTTAGTAATAGTAATTCGTACGAGGAACTATTTTTTTTATCACTTGCTTTTACTTTTCACTTTTATTTAATCTCTTCGTCTTCTTTTTTCTCTCTAAATAAAACAAAGCAAAACGTATGACAAAAATATTGATTGTACGTGTGTAAGGAGCACCACACATACTCTTAATTAATTGTGCGATATACAAATCAGTTCACCTCCATGATAATTTAGCTACTTAAATACTTATTTTCCCATATTTATTGTCAAAAATTAAATCACAAGCTTCTAATAATACAAAATTTTAGTATAAGATTAGTATATGTCTAGTTTAGATGCGTACCCACAAATGTTTTTTTTTTTAAAAGAAAACTAATAAAAAAGAACTTTCAATTGATGTTTTTTAATACATTTTCCACATTACAGAAAAGGCTCACTTTTCAAAGAAGAAACAGAATGAAAAGTGAGATTGAAAACTTATTATTATTATTATTATTATTATTATTATTGTTGTTGTTATTGTTGTTGTTGTTGTTGATTCTAGTATAAGATTAGTATATGTCTAGATTAGATGCGTACCCACAAATATTTTTTTTTTAAAAAAGAAAACTAATAAAAAGAACTTTCAATTGATGTTTTTTAATACATTTTCCACATTACAGAAAGGCTCACTTTTCAAAGAAGAAACAGAATGAAAAGTGAGATTGAAAACTTATTATTATTATTATTATTATTGTTGTTGTTGTTGTTCAATTGATGTTTTTTAATACATTTTCCACATTACAGAAAAGGCTCACTTTTCAACGAAGAAACAGAATGAAAAGTGAGATTGAAAACTTATTATTATTATTATTATTGTGGTTATTGTTGTTGTTGCTGTTGTTGTTGTTATTGTCGTTGTTGTTAAAGAAACTCAATTTACACACATTTGACCTTTGCGTTGTTATTCTCCTAGGACAAAGTACAAGTAATTTTAAAATTATATTGAGGCATACCATTTGATTTGGTAATAAGAATTAATAATTTCAAAATAAAATAATAAGATTATTTTACTTCACACTTTGATCAAATTTTTAATTTTGAGATAGAAAATTTTGGAAAAAAAATATATTATAATTGTGATATTATTCTTAGATTAGATTGAATGTGAGATAATATTTCTCATTATTACTAACCCCGAAATAAAATTTCTAAATGAAAAAATAATTATTTTCCATGAATCTTCTCCAAAGTCTTTTTAAAAAGAAAATGGTTAGAATTGAATATAAAAATATATCCCAAGTTATAATTTTAGTGCACAATAAATCCATTAAATAATTACACCATGATCTAATCCCCATAATATAATTTAATTATTATAATTTTACTTTAACTTATTCACCAATCAAACGAGCTTCACTTATTTCTATTAGTACTACTACTAAATTTAACATGTGACCGACCTAGCCAGCCCAATCCAGTCCTTTGATATCCAAAAATAGGATCGTATTTCTTTTCTGTTTGCTTTTGAGATGGTAAATTCACATAAAATAATCGTATGATGCAGTAGTACTTCATTTTTAATCAGATATTTTAGATTCGAGTTCTTGGTATAAAAAGAATTATGTTGAAAGCGTTACTTCTGAATAGGCTTTTCAGTGCATTATCCAATTTTAATCAAGGCTTTAATACAGACTCTAAATACCATATGAGAAAAAAAAATCGCAGAAAATAAATAAATAAATCACTTTTAATATACTCCTCTGTTGGTCAACACAAATATCAGGATTAGCATGTGAGGTGGGACAATACAAAATGTGCTCAAGGAATTATAAGTCTGAGAGTACTATATATATATATGGTGTCGGATTTGGCATATTGGTGACATCAATTCTAGTACTAATATAAATAGTAATAATAATAACATTCATCGTTTAGTGATTGCACAAATAAATAAACCAACCCACTTCACCATCATGTTAGTTAACTCAATCATTACTAATCCATGATGAAAAATATATATTTCATAATGATGATTTTAAGTGATGATAAGTGTGGTTTAAATTTAATATTTATATATATTTAATGAATTTATCAATACTAATATACTATTTGTTGAACTGTATGATTATTTCATCTATAAATTTACGCTATTAGACAGAATATACTTTTATTATTTAATTATATTTTCAACACGCTCTTCATATGCATGTTTGATTCTTTTTCATAAGTTTTTAGATGAGATGATCGATCACACACTTCAACATCGTATCAGAGCAGACAAAGGTCCTGAGATCGAATCTCATCGCCACCCATATAAAAAAAAATTCATGTGCTTGACTCATGAAAAAGAATCAAGTCTGCACGTGAGAGCGTGTTGAGAATATAATTAAATAGAGTAATAAAAGAATGTTCTCTCTAACAACTTAAGTTTTTAGATGAGATAGTCACATACTTCAACGATATTTAAATAAAATTTACTGAGTTCAATCGAATTGTACGTGGACTACTAACTTGGCGCTCTTGTAGGTACATTTGGAATCGATCGAGTTAATTTTTAAAACTTAGGTACGTACAAAAAAATATACGATCCTTGAATTTAATGATTATGGTCCATGTTGTTTCGTCCTAACCTTACTTTGGCCATGTGAAAATTACGTAAATTTCTCCACCTGTAATGATGAAGTCAATTATCACTTTCAACTCGATTCTCATAGGGAAAAAAATTGAAGCAAGTTTTTGTATATATAAAATGTACTTTGCTTTTCGTGTTTAGTGAAAATAATTACATTTTGTTTATACAAAGCATATCATAAATCATAATTAGTAAGAAATGAAACTTTAAAACGTATTGAAGAAACTCAAATATATAACTGTTGAAATTGTAAATTAACTTATATACACCATGAATATGTAATTAAAGAATTTTTTATACTATATTGGTATCACCAAAAAAGATATTTACGTGTTAGCCTCCTTAAATTCTTATTGAAATAATACCTTAGGCAAAAATTAAGTATGCTTACAAAGTAAATTTAAGTTGGAGGTTAAAGGGTGTATTTGGTATGATTTGTTTTTTTTTTCCGGAAAATATATTAGTGTTTTTTTGTTTATCTTTCCATGGTTGGTTAATAAGGATAAAATGTTATCTAAAAAATATTTATGTATAATTTAGGTAAATACTATGACACCAAAACCTGATCCCCGCCCATTTAACATGGAGTCGAACCCAATTCCTGACTCGAGATCCAACTTGATCCTGACTAAAGAACCTAACTACCCCAACACTGATCCAAAACACGACCTTGAATCTAACATCGATTAGGGATCCAACTTGGGATTGCGATTCGAATTGGGGTGGGGAGTCGAGTTATAGGGTCGAGAGTTGGGTCAGGGCCCACCGTCCTAGGACGAGGGTTGGGGTCGGAGCCAACAACTTAATCTTGGGTTGAATTCCAGATTAGGGTCAAAGTCAAGAGTCAAGTCCCAGGTCAAGGTGGTCGGGAGTGAGGGTCGTCAGGTTTGGGTTCCTAAGTTAGGGTTAGGATTGAGGTTCGACATGGTAGGTATCAAGAGTCTGTTCATGAGGTCAGGTTTGGGTTCGGGGTTAGGGTTAAGTTTTGAGTTTGGGTCGGGTCAAGTTAGGGTCAGACCTAAATTAGTTGAGTCAGGGTAGAGAGTTGGGTCATGAGTCAGGTTTGTGTTTTGGGTCTTAGCCTTGTTTTTCTCTATTTTAATCTACAATTTCAATGTGGATTATCGTTTAGCTTCAGATTTTGATAAAAGAAAAATTAGGATTATATAAAATTCTAAGGTTGTGTAAAAACCTTGAAGGTTTATCGTGAGATGGAAAAGTGAAGGAAAATAATGCGAAGAACAAATCAAAAAAAGATTTATTTTACTTTTAATTAGTCATCTCAATAAATTGTTATAGATGATATGTGAATCGAATTTTATGGGTTTTAAGTCCCCACGATATCAAATTTATTACACAAATATTTAGCCAATTCAACAATAAATATATCTTAATATAAAAAAGTGTGATAGATTAGACATGTAAAAAGAACACTAGGTAAGAAGATATGAAACTCGTAAAAATATGATAATATAGTTGTGTTTTAATCTATTCATTCTTAATTATACGAAAAAAATGATAACTATCTTGCAATCATATATTAAAATAGAATTCACTAGTAATATAAATTATTTACACTATCAATATATGTAAAATCTAATAATTTCTTTTGGTTATTTATCTCGAATAATAAGTTTTTCAAAACAAGATAATTAAGTAAACGTTACACTTTTGACTATTAAGTGTTACTCTATTAAGTATTACTCTCTCGTTTATATTAAGTGATCTATTGAGATTTTTTTCATAGTTTAAAATAAGTGAACTATTCAAAGTTAAAAAATTTTTATTGAGATTTCCCCTTGTATATATCCTTCATTTAATGATTTTTAACTTATTTATATTTTCTAGGAACTAAATTTAAAAATTATCAAAAAATAATAATAAAAAATAATTTTTAATTTATATCCTTAAATGTATTTATTTTTATAAAAAATATATCATATTCCACCAATCTTCTTAATATGGACTATATCGTCTATAGGGAGTACGACTGTTGGTCAACACAAAATTGCTATTCTTCTGACTATATTCAGTGGGTAGAATACATTAGTTCAACATTCTAATTTCAGACGAGTCAAAGTATAATCTTGATGGATTTGGAATATCAATCATTATTAGATTCTAATAATAATATGATTTCTATAATCCTAAGTAGTATTTGACTTCACTCACTTGAACTTGATTATTGACTAATGTCAATCCGGAGGAAGATACTTTTTAAAAAATAAAATATAAATGATAACAACATTTTTGTTACATGAGAAAAAAAGAAAAGGGGAAGGAGGATAATGAGAACTAATGACGGTGTCAGAATTTTCACTAGTAAACGTATTCAGATGAACATTCCGCACCTAATGAGAACTGAACTACCTATAACGCACTTAGGGATGAAAATAGGGCGGGGGCGGGGCGATTCTAAGGTTGTGCGGAGCGGGGAGGGATGCATGACAAGTTGAAGTGATTTTTTTTAAAAACTAATGCGGGGCGGGACAGGTTGCAGGTCTATGGGGTTTTATGCGGATTCAAACTTAATTTTAATTTTTCACATGTTATAAGAGTGATATAACATTATCTATTAAGATAGTTTCTTTAAAGTTACTAAAATATACAAGATAATAAATGAAAAATGGTTCAATCAAAACTAATACAATTTCTTACATGCTTCCCAATTGACCTCTAAAATATATTTTTTTAAGTCATTATCTATTAAATTAATATAACTTAATGAAAAAATAAAATTTTATTTATAGTATCAAACTTAACTAGAAAAGAAAAATATTAAAAAAATTATGCGACGCTATTCTACGTGGGGGCGGATCAAATATGAAAAAAAATTATTATGCGAGACAGAGTGGGACCAATTAAACTTTTTACGAGTCAAGCTCAATCCCCCGCCCCACCCCATTGTCATTCCTAAGCGCACTAAATATGGTTCTTGCGGGTGTAGTTAACGATGCAAATAAAAAGAGAGATAAAATGTTGGAATATCCATCGCATTTTTTTAGGCAGCAGCATAGATACGTGTTTTGAAAAGTTAGTCCAGTTGAGTCCACGTTCTGTTCTGCACACCACAGCTCTTAAAGCAAAAGCTCAAAGTTCAAACTAATTGTCAAATGCTCTTCTTTATTAACTATAGTATAGTATTTTATTACAAATATTTATTTGAAGTTGAGGCACAAAAAAGGGGAAAATAAAAGGAAGTGAGTTATGAGCAAAACTAAATAGAGTAGTCCTATCTGGTAAAGTAAAAAGGGAGACCCCCTCTCTTTTGGCTTCTTTCACCTATTCCACAAAAGGCAATTAACACTATTATCACTAAAACACTCTTTTTTAGTACTCTCTATCTTTCCTTTTTTTAATCTGATACTCGATATTTATATTAGAGTCTGACTAATTTAAATTCTCACTAAATAGCGTCCCATTGAGAGGTAGAGCTTATTCTCGCACCAAACATACCATTACGTTTTTTTTTTAAAAAAAAACATATAATACGTACTTCCTGTTGCGTGAATGTATTTGATTGAATAAAAAGTTTTTGAAAAAGAAATTGTGTTTAAAATAGTCAATATTCTAATCCGAAAATGCTTTTGTCATAAATATTTTAATCCAAAAATATTCCTTTTCTAATAAACATATAGCAATATTTTTTATAAACACATTATTTTCCTAATATAACCCGAATAACATAGGACACGTGAAAGTTAGTGTGAATCAACAAAGATCACCTTAAAAGACTAAGAGGGTGTTTGGATTGTCTTAAAAGTTGGTCAAACCTATTTTAAAGTTAGTTTTTGACTTCTGAAAATGTTTGACAAAAATAAAAGTAACTTAAAATAAGTTTAAAATAACTTAAAATAAGTTTAAAAAAAAAGTAGATCTCCCCTCCTACTTTTTATTTTATGACTTAAAAGTTATTTTAATTTGATTTTTTATTTTTGACTTTAAAACTACTTTTTTTAAGTCAATCCAAACAGGCTCTAAACACTTTTAAGTGACCATAGGTGAAGTACTATTGTAAAAATAAAAAACCCATACATTATTAATTTAATAAAAAATAAGTAAAAAAAAAATCCATTTCCATTTGTAAGATTGCTTCATTCTCAATCACAGGTCTCAAATTCAATCTTCAGTATGGAAAAATCATGTCCAGAGCGTTAAACCCTGAATGAACTCTATTGTGCGCGATCTAAAAATTTCAATCTTCAGTATGAAAAAATCCCATCCAGAGCGTTACCCCTGAATGAACGCTATTGTGCATGATCTAAAAATTTCAATCTTCAGTATGAAAAAATCCCGTCCAGAGTGTTACCCCTGAATGAACCTTATCGTGCGCGATCTAAAAATTTCAATCTTTAGTATAGAAAAATCCCGTCCAGAGCGTTACCGCTGAATCAATCCTATCATGCGCGATCTAAAAATTTCAATCTTCAGTATGGAAAAATCTCATCCAGAGCGTTAAACCTTGAATGAACCCTATCGTGCGTGATCTAAAAATTTCATTCTTCAGTATGAAAAAATTTCGTCCAGAGCGTTACGCCTGAATGAACCCTATCGCGCAAATCTTCAGTATGGAAAAATCCCGTCTAGAGCGTTACCCCTGAATGAACCTTATCGCACGCGATCTAAAAATTTTAATCTTCAGTATGGAAAAATTATGTCTAGAGCGTTATCCCCGAATGAAACCTATCGCGCGCGATCTAAAAATTTCAATCTTTAGTGTGGAAAAATTCCATCCAGAATGTTACCCCTGAATGAACCCTATCGCGCGCGATCTAGAATTTTCAAACTGCAGTATGGAAAAATCCCGTCCAGAGCGTTACCCCTGAATAAAACCTATCGTGCGCGATTTAAAAGTTTCAATCTTTAGTATGAAAAAATCCAGTTCAGAGCGTTTTACCCTGAATGAACTCTATCGTGCATGATCTAAATTGAACCGAAGCTTCAATGTAGATTCTGAACATCGAACGAAAAACAAAAAAAAACCCAGATAAAATGAAATTGAGGGAGTAGTATTTACAACTAGCAATAGCAATGGCAACTTTGGGTGCCATTTCTATTGTTTATCCCTCCCTTGTAATAACTTTTCCCTTTCCTTTCTCCGTACTATCCAGTGTGCTTTTTCTCTTTGGCAATATACCACTCTGTTTTGCCGGTGCGCCCCCCCTTTTTCACTCTCCTATTTTACAAACACACGACAAATCTCCGAGCTGTCAAAGATTCCATCTTTAATTGCCCCTGTTTCTTCTTTTTCTTCCCTATTTGTTCCTTTTTCATTCCCCTCAAAACCTAAAATTCTTCTACTGCTCACAACCCCACTTCATTTTTTTTTCATTTGTTTATTAACCAACAATCATTCTCCATCTCTCTTTCTTTAATTAGTTAGTAATTAATAATGGGATGCACCAGCTCCAAGATTGATGATTTGCCGGCGGTTGCTCTCTGCCGTGAACGTTGCTCATTCTTGGATGAAGCTATTCACTACCGTTATGCTCTTGCTGAAGCACATCTTGCTTATCTTCACTCACTTAAAACTGTTGGACTCTCTCTTCATCATTTTTTTAAAGAAAATGTTGAAACTTCTCATTCCCCTGTTTTTATTAAAAGTGACCCACCACCCCCTGAACCTCCCAAGAAACTGATTCCTCCTTCTGCTCCTGTTGATTCTCATTCTAGTTCTGGTTCACATCTTCATTTTCATTCTGATTCTGATTCTGATGAAGGGTCTGGGACTGATTCTTTACATCATCATCACTTAGATGGTACTTCCGTTCCGTTTCATCAGTACGGTCAGTTTAGTTATGGGGATCATGAAATGCTTGGTTTTGGTGGTTCTTATCCAGTTGGGGGAAATGGGGGTGGGTTTATGCATATGAATTTCATGAGGAACCAAACGACGCCGTCTGTAACCTATGAACAACGGCCGGTGAGTACGGAGACTGTTCAGATGAGTGAACCCTCTTCTTCTTCTTACTACCCTTATCCTTATGCTACTAACTATCCGGATTATGCCAATTACGGAGGGGGTTTTTATCCCTCATCCACGCCGGCGGCGGCGGTGGCCGGGATGTCATTGGCTCCCTCGAGTTCAAAACCACCTCCGCCTCCGCCGTCTCCTCCGAGGAGTTCGCCTTGGGAGTTTTTGAATCTTTTTAAGACGCTTGAGAGTTATCCAGTGTACCCACCAAGCAGAGACTCGAGAGAGGTGAGAGAAGAGGAGGGTATACCTGATTTGGAAGATGTGGATTTTGAACATGAGGCTGTTAAGGAAGTTCATGAGGATCAAAGGTTTGTAGACGAGGCTGGAACTGCAAGTGGAAGTTATTCAAAGGCAGTTGAGGAGAATGAGAAGGCAGCTGATTCAGAGTCCATACACCACCAGTCAAGCACAAGTTCATCCATGGAAGATGACCCGATTGAGTACGAGGTACACGTGGTGGATAAGAAAGTGGTTGATGATGAGAATCGGGGAAATGTAGCTGGTTCGAAGGGTCGTAGTTTCAACAGCGATTCTGATGTTGTGAAGGAGATTCAGGTTCAATTTGAGAGAGCTTCTGAATCAGGGAGTGAGCTTGCTAAGATGCTTGAAGTTGGAAAACTTCCCCACAACCGTAAGCACGCGACATATCAAGGTATGTGGTTGTGGCCAAGTTTGAATTTTGATGTCTTTTTCCTTTGAAAGATTTTGTCTTTATGTTTGTGAGCTTTGACAATGAGCTTCCATTGAGTTTTTGTTGATTAGTGCAAGTATTACAGTTGATTTGTTGATCTTTTGACTTACCATTTCATGGTCATTCACAGGGATAGTTTCTTCCAAGATGTTGCACGCCATTACCCCTTCATCGTCTGTACTCTCGCTACCTTCTACTTTGAAGAATGATGCGATTGAGATTGCTGATCATGCCATTTTAGATGTAGAAGGAGATATTAGTTCAAGGCCTAGAAACATTTCTTCCACATTGCAGAAGCTGTACCTCTGGGAGAAGAAACTGTTTGAGGAGGTCAAGGTATTGTTGGATCTACTGATTCACCCTTCTTTGAATGAGTCTTTCAATTTTGGATGATGGCAGTCACTAGTCTTGTTTGTCTGCTCGATATTTACGTTAAATGATCTGAGGAATTTAGATTGTTTCTTTGTAGACTGGTTGTGTTTCTTAAACCTGTTTTTTTCACATGTCCAGCAAGTCGTAATGAAAATGGAGTGGTTTGGTGCTTGGTAGTTTTAGAACTTTTATAGACGATCCATATTTCTCTGCGCTAATGGAGAAATTCTAATGCTGTACATGTGTACTTTTGATCTTGTAATGTTGCTGCACTTATGTCGAGTAGATACATTGCTTCACTTAAATGCATTCATATCAGTTTAATGGATGTATGTCTTGTGAATTACTATTGCGGTTGATCAGCCAGGGCGGACCCATGTTTAGCGAAGGGGTGTTAAATGGCATCGCTTCGTTGGAAATTCTCACCAAATATATATATTAATACTATGTATAAAGATATATCTATAATAAAATGACACTACTCGACAAAAATAATCTAATGGCTTGTTGGTTCACCGCTTTTAGGTGTTCGAGGTTGGGGGTTCGAACCTCTCCTAAGGATGATAGTTGAATTTTTAACTTTCCTTCTATAAATATTGACACGTTGAATTTTAACTTTCCTTCTATAAATATTGACACCGCTTACTGGAAATTTTGCGTACATGATCAGCAATCTTCTTTTGTGGCATGTGTTTCTTGCATTTGTCCTAAGAAAGGCATTACTTACATTTTCCCTTTTAAGTCCCAGTTTTTCATTGAGATCCATCTTTGACTATCTGATCTGTAACTTTCTGAGTGTCTTTTTATACTTGTTTCTAGGTGTTCTTTGTTTTTTTTTGGGTAAAAATGATAGATCGTATCTAGGTGTTCAATCTTATTAGAATGTTGACCTTTTATCCTCCTTTCTTCTCCCAATGTCATTAGCTGCAATTATTCCTGTGACTTGTATTCTGTTTGACTAGCAATTAGTATCAGCGGTGCAATTTGCATGAGAATGATGTATTTCCTTTGCTTGGTTGTTATGTGATTGTAGTTTTATGAACCATGCATTTCATGATACTCTATTTGTTCCCCTTGCTGGGTTATTATGTGGTTGCGGTTGTGATTTGCAGGCGGAGGAGAAGATAAGGGTGCTTCATGAAAGGAAAAGTCGAAAGCTGAAGCAGTTAATTGAAAAGGGTGCTGATTCTGATAAGATCGACATGACCAGAAAATTGGTTATAAGTCTCTCCTCAAAGATTAGAATTGCAATTCAGGTAGTTGATAAGGTTTCTGAGAAGATAAACAAATTGAGGGATGAAGATTTGTGGCCACAACTGAATGAACTTATTCAGGGGTATGTGCATTTCTTTTTGGACCTTATTGGATGGACAACAAATAGCTTTTTGCATATAGAATTCTTGCTGTGATTGTGAATTTCTGCCCAGTTTTGCTATTCTTTGGTTTCGGTTATACTTTAGAATTAGTTTGAATTTTCCAAGTAAATTTTATTGTTTATTAGGATGTAAGACTACCATTAAATTGAACTGCAGTTTTAGGCTTTCTGGAAAAATTTGATTTCCATCTTCTGTCAGTGAACATGTCATGAAAGATCATAATGTAATTTTTACAAGCCAGTGATTTGCTGGTCTCCATTTGAAAGTAAGAGCATGTGTGCACATCCACACGTGATTCATGATGGCCATTTATGCTGTCAGTAATAAATTGATTCCATTTCCAGGACAGACGAATACATAAATGCTGCAGCAGTTGATATATTTTCTTGTTCTAGTATTAGTCTAATCACTTCCAAGTTTTGTTGCTGACTTTTTGTTTCTTCCCTGGTGAATGGTGATACATTTATCTATTATTTCCAACTCTTAAGTGTCTCTTGTATGGTTCTTGCATGTAGGTTATGTAGAATGTGGAGATCCATGCTTGAGTGCCATCGCTCCCAATGTGTAGCCATTGGAGAAGCAAAACGGTTAGATACCATTGCATCTCACAAACACTTCAGTGATGCTCATCTTGAAGCTACTCTGCAACTTGAGCATGAGCTTTTGAACTGGACTTTGAGTTTCTCTTGTTGGGTGACTGCACAGAAGGGCTATGTGAGGGCATTGAACAGTTGGCTTATGAAGTGTCTTCTATATGTACCGGAAGAAACAGACGATGGAATAGTTCCCTTTTCTCCTGGCAGGATTGGTGCTCCCCCTATTTTTGTCATTTGTAATCATTGGTCACAAGCATTTGAAAGGGTCTCCGAAAAAGAGGTGGTTGATTGTATGCGAGATTTTGCTACAAATGTGCTTCAGCTCTGGGAGCGAGATAAGCTGGAATTACGCCAAAAGATGATGGTGAACAAGGATATGGAGCGACAAGTGAAGAACCTGGATAGGGAAGACCAGAAGATACAAAAGGGGATTCATGCACTAGACAAAAGAATCGTTCTGGTTTCTGGGGAGGAAAATAGTCTTTCATTGAATAGGCATGTTGTTTACCAGAGTGAGACTAGCAAAAATAGTAGCTTTCAGGTTGGTCTACAACGTATATTTGAGGCCATGGAAAGGTTTACTGCTAACTCCTTGAAGGTATACGAGGAGCTTTTGCAACATATGGAGGAGGATAGACTTGCTAGAGAGCCTGAGGCTGTGTCATAGCATTGCTTGCCCTTTCCGGGGGGCCGTTTATGCTTATTCTCTAAATTAGAAGTTACAGAGATTCCAGGTTAGGGGACAAAGGGAAATGGAACAGAAGATTTCCTTTATTGCCTCGATGAACTTGCTACCTTTGCTGTAGCATTGTTACTGCTTGATCAGTTTCGTCCTCCTTTGCAGAAAAGAGAGATAAACTAAGTTGACAGCGATATGCTTTTTGAGTCATTGCAACTGAAACTTTTTGCAATGCTTCAATTTTAGCCGTCAAATCCCAACTATGTTTGAAGATGCAAGCAAAAATTTGTTTTGTCTGGTGGAGATATTCAGATGGTCCTGAAGTCTAGGATCAACAAGCTGGGGTATCGGAGGCGGGGGAGGGGGAGGGGGAGGGGGATTGACCTGTTCTGGTTGTAAGCATTTGCAAGAGTGAGGTGCGTGATGTCGGGACGCTAAGCTGGAATGCTAGGGAATAGAGTTATGTGAATTGTTCTTTAGAGGCCAATGACACTTCATTTTATAAGAGGTGTTCTGCGTCTGTACAGTGAGACAGAGGCCGTTTAGTGACGCAAGTCATGAAACTGCAGTTGCCTGCCATCAGGCATCAGTTGTATTTTGGTTGTTGAATAAGGACATGTCTTTTTAAGATTCAAGCAATAATATTTATCTAAAATTATAGATATGTAGACAAGATAATATGGTAAAAATGTTGGGCTCGTGCGCACGGGCAACATGCATCTAGTATATGTTTAGAAACACTTCTAATTCTTAAGGAGTTGAGAAGAGAGTCTCCTCTCGTGCCGCCATTGTCGTTGTCCTCGCTCACTCGACTTTTCTTTGGCAAATGATATGATTGATAATTTTTTTGGACAAAAGTTATTTTTCATTTTCACTTCTAATTTTAGTTCATGTGAAATTATTTTATATTCATAGAAAAACTACCAACGAAATTTTGGAAAGAAACTGTTCCTTCCAAACAGACGCTTCCCTCCATCAAACACCAAACACCACATTTGTTCTAAACATGTGTTCTTTGCATCAATTTTTGGCTATAAATAATGATGGAGAATAGGTGAAAATCACCCTAGGTCGCCCTGCACTTCCCCAAACCACTCTTGATTGATTATGGACAGTTTTCGGCATTTTCAACAACTTACCTCGTCATAAAGGCCCAAACCTGCTTTAACGACTGCGTTGTAGCAGAATATTGCGTATAGCGTGAATTAATTTGGCCATCGTAGCAGTCTTCCCTCCGCCTTAGAGGCTAGCACATAACTGAGACTTGTAAAACCTCCCAAAAGTCTCCATTTCACAATATACCTTCAAATCTTGACGTTCTAAACTAACCTCCCTCACGCCAATTTCAATATCACGAGTTCTACTTATCCGAATTCACTTCCGAAAAGCCTTATTATCACGACCCAGACTATCATGAGTGACATCCATACTAACCCTTACCAACCATTTATTAACCCAACTTGACCCATTAAGACTAGTTATAGGAATCAATCATGAAAGGAAAACAACCAGTTAACAATCTTAATAGATAAAAGACAGTTCCCATAAACTCAACCACTTAACAAAATCATTGAAGAATTAGCTCCCTAGAATCTGAAAGTCATAGTCATAAAACTCTAAGTATCTGAAATAAAGGGTATGCAACCCCAACTAACAAGTCTAGAATCTAAATGTCTATATTCGAAAAGATAGACAACTATATAAGGAAGAATACATGGAAGCCCGAAAGAAGTATCTCTCCTTTGAATTTAGATGTCTTGGTTCTCACAACCGAGGCTTCGAGGCAGCCGCATGAATATTGATAGCATCATAAGAGCCATTTATTTTGATAATGAAATACCTAACATATATATAATATATCGTAGGCACGGGAATAAAAAAGGAAGAACGCCAAAGAAGCATTACAAAGAAGGAAGGAACAAGCTGCACTCACTAAAGCAACACAAGAAAGGAAAGCCATCATTCAAGGGATTTAGAATCAAGGAAACCATAATCCTAGCGTCTAACTAGGATGAAGTAAATCTAGAAGATAGACAATCAATAAAATCAGCCAAGTATCAAGATTACACAAGAAGATCTTCAAGAGAAGGAAGATTATCAAGATCATGAGAAGATCTCCAAGAAAAAAAAAGGAATCAGTTTGCTCATGCACATATCTGATATGGACATGAATCAATCAACCGAAATCAATGATTCAATCAAGATCATTGATCTGTAATACCCTTGGGTTATTCCATAAAAGAGCAGTCCCCAACACTATATAAACTTACTCATAGTCGCAGTTGTGAAGCTTTACTGTTGTTCTTCTATTGTCTTTCATAAAAGCCTTGTATTCTCGTGAGCACACATTTTAAAAATAAAAGAGAAAGAAAGATTTGAGTGTAGGTTATACAAGTAGAGGTTGTGTTAAAGTAGAAGTTCTGATTTGCACATCAGATAGGGTTTTTAGTCGAAATACTTTCTACTACCCAAGTTCTCAACAAGCTCTTAAGGAAACCCTTGAAACCCAAGGGGACTGGAAGTAGGCACCACACCGGTGTTCCAAACCAGTATAAAACTCTGTGAGTTTTTTATTTACTACATTTACTATTACTTTATACTGTGTTACATGGATCTGGCGCCCCGGAGCACCCAAATTTTTTTCCTTAAAAAACTTTATGATTACCTCCGTATTGAGTTGGGGAACCATCATGTTTGCAAGCCCTTCTTTAGGAATCGTGCAAATTCCTCAAAATTCTTTAGCCCATGGATTTGGCGTCCCGGAGAATCTAAAATTTTTTTCTCAACAAACTTTATGAGGACCTCCGTATTGAGTTGGGGAACCATTACATATACTCACACCATTTTTTTTCACGCCCATTTCAGCATTTACAGATCCTTTTTTAGGAATAGCGTAAATTCCTCAATTTTTCATGTGTAGATACCCATGGATTAGGCGCCCCTAAGAAACCAAATTTTTTTCCTCAAAATAATTTATGAGGACCTCTGTATTGAGTTAGGGAATTATCACGTATACTCACACCATTTTTTCACACCCATTTCCACATTTACGGACCCTTTTTAGCAATCTCACCACTTCCTCACTTTTTCGGGTGTATTAGACGATGGATTTAGCGCCCCGGAGCACCCAAATTTTTTATTCTAAAAAAACTTTATGAAGACCTCTTTATTGAATTGGGGAACCATCACGTATACTCACACCATTTTTTTCACGCCTATTTCCGCATTTACAGATCCCTTTTAGGAATCGTGCAAATTTTTCAATTTTTCGTGTGTTAATTAGCCCATGAATCTGGCGCCCCAGAGCACCCAAAATTTTTTACTCAAAAAACTTTATGAGGACCTCTGTATCGAGTTGGGGAACCATCACTTATACTCACATTTTTTTTCACGCTCATTTATCCATTTACATACCCTTTTTTAGGAATCACTCAAATTCTCAATTTTTCGTACGTATTAGCCCATGGATTTGGTGCCCAGAGCACCCAATTTTTTTCTCAAAAACCTTTATGAGTACCTCTGTATCGAGTTGGGGAACCATCATGTATACTCACACAAATTTTTTCACACCCATTTCCGCATATACATGCTTTTTTTTTAGAAATTGCGCAAATTCTCAATTTTTCGTGTGTATTAGCCCATGGATCTAGCGCCTCGGAGCACCTAATTTTTTTCTCAAAATACTTTATGAGAACCTCCGTATTGAGTTGGTGAACCATCACGTATACTCATACCATTTTTTTTCAAGTCATTTCTGCATTTACAGGTCTTTTTTTAGAAATCACACAAATTCCTCAATTTTTTCGTGTATTAGCCAATTGATCTAACGCCTCGGAGCACCCAATTTTTTTTTCTAAACAAACTTTATGAGGACCTCCGTATCGAGTTGGAAAACCATCACTTATACTCAATCCATGTTTTCACGCCCATTTTCACATTTACATGCCTTTTTTTAGGGATTGAGCAAATTCCTCAATATTTTGTGACTATTATCCCATGGATCTGGCGCCCCGGAGTACTCAATTTTTTTTACTCAAAAAACTCTATGAGGACCTACGTATCGAGTTGGGGAACCATCACATATACACACACCATTTTTTCACGTCCATTCCCGCATTTACAAGCCCTTATTTAGGAATTGCTCGAATTTCTCATTTTTTTGTGTGTTTTAGCCCATGGATCTGGCGCCCCGGAGTATCCAATTTTTTTTTATCAAAAAAATTTATGAGGACCTCCGTATTAAGTTAGGGAACCATCACGTAAACTCACACCATTTTTTCACGCCCATTTCCACATTTACAAGCCTTTTTTTAGGAATCAAGCAAATTCCTCAAATTTTTATGTGTATTATAGCCCATGGAAATGGCTTCCCGGAGCACCCAAAATTTTTTTATCAAAAAGTTTTATGAGGACCTCCGTCTCGAGTTGGATAACCATCACGTATACTTACACAATTTTTACCATTTCCGCATTTATAGTCCTTTATAGGAATCACACAAATTCCTCAATTTTTCGTGTGTAAATACCCATGGATCTGGCGTCCCAGACCACCAAAAATTTTTTTCTCAAAAAAATTTATGAGGACCTCCGTAACGAGTTGGGGAACTATCACGTATACTTACACCATTATTTTCACGCCTATTTCAGCATTTTCGATCCTTTTTTAGGAATCACGCAAATTCTTTAATTTTTCGTGTGTATTAGGCCATGGATATGGCGCCTCGGAGCACCCAAAATATTTTTCTTAAAAAAGGGTATGTGGAACTCTGTATTAAGTTGGGGAACCATCACGTATACTTAAACCATTTTTTTCACGCCCATTTTCGCATTTATATTTCCCTTTTTAGGATCGCGCAAGTTCCATAATTTTTCGTGCGTATTCATGGATCTGGCGCCCCGGAGCACCCTAAAGCTTTCTTTCAAAAAACTTTATGTGGACCTCCGTATCGAGTTGGAAAACCATTACGTATACTCACACCAATTTTTTTTACGTTCATTTTCGCATTTACAGGCCCTTTTTAAGGAATCGCGCAAATTCCTCAATTTTTCATATGTCTTAGCACATGGATCTGGCGCCCTGGAGCACCCAGATTTTTTCTCACAAATGTTAAACCTTATGAAGAACTCCGTATCGAGTTAGGGAACCATCACGTATACTCACACCATTTTTTTCACGCCCATTCCGCATTTACAATCCCCTTTTTAGAAATTGCGCAAACTTCTCAATTTTTCGTGTATATTAGCCCATGGATCTGGTGCCCCGGAACACCTAAAATTTTCTTCTCAAAAAACTGTATGAGGACCTCTGTATCGAGTTGAGGAACCATCATGTGTTGACACCCAATTTTGGCTCTCCACATTTAACTAAGTAATAATTATAATAATAATAAGAAAATATATATGTTATGAATTTATTTTTTTTATATAGGAATACAATTTTTTTTTTAATTTGACTTGATAAATTTATTTCTTAAATGTTATTTCTTATAAAAATTAAATATATTATATTACTACTTACTTTCTCATTTTTAAATAAATGTTGTTCTTCTTAAGAATTGAATCTATTTTGGTTCAAATATAATTTCTTTTGTTGCAATAGATATTTTTCGTATATTTATTAAAATTAGAAAGCTTAGTTAATTGATGATTTACTAATTTATATTAATTTAATTTTAAGAGTGACTAATTTTATCAAATAAGTTAATCTTGCAAAATAATTACCACTTATGGCTATTTAATAAAGAAAGTAGTTATAATTTAAATGAATTTAATTTGAGCAGATTTGACAATCCGAGTCTTATTAAACCGGTCAATCCGTGTATGCCACGTAAGCGAGCACATGGATTGTGCTTCTTTAGATTCGATCTCAGCCTTACAATCTAATCTAATGGCCTTAATTAATTCATCCTTTTACTATTTTTTATATATATATATATAATTATTATTTATTTTTAAACTCTTTATTTTACTAACCGTCCGATCAAATGATCGGACGGCCCAAATTAAACCCCAAGTTTTTCAATTTTTCCCAAAATAAGTACAATCCCATCTCCTGTCAAGCTTTTTCCCTTTCCCAGAAACATTTTCCTTCTTCCCCATACGTTTCTCTTCCCAAAAATTGCCCCTTTCCCATCAAACTCTTTTCCTCTCCTCTCCCATCGATCTCTCTCTCCTCTGCCATTGTTTCCACCTACAGACCACCGGAAAATGGCAATTTCTGGTGGTCATCAATATATCTCCCCACGCCGTCCATCAATCATATCCTCCTCATGTCAACTTTACATCTTTTCCAACTAAT
Organism: Solanum stenotomum; assembly: GCF_019186545.1. Lineage (NCBI taxonomy): Eukaryota > Viridiplantae > Streptophyta > Magnoliopsida > Solanales > Solanaceae > Solanum > Solanum stenotomum. The sequence continues at coordinate 56,559,091 of NC_064286.1, forward strand.
TTTTCTGACCCAAAGCAGACCTATGAACCGCCGGTGCTTGCCTGAAAAGGTGAGGGACGCAAAGAACCGTTGGATCTTGGTTTGCTATGCCCTCAATCTGATAGGTTTGAGAGTGGAATCCTCTCCCAAAATCGCCTATAAAAGGCAGGCGTCTTCCGATTCGGAATTCATTCAGGAATATCCAAAAACAATCCATAAAAGGTTCAAAAAATCACCCAGCAATAGAGAGAGTGCAACAGATTCTAAGGTGATCTCTGCTCTCTGTTTTTGTTCTTCTTTGAGTTGAAGTTTGAGTTTCGAAGTTGAAATCTCTGGACGTCAAAGCTTTAGTTTGTTGCTTAACATAAGTTGGGAGCGCATTCGGAGTTGTGATACGACTCCATTCATCTGTCCAAATCAGATTTGTGCTCGCCTACGTTATCGCTTGTGTCTAGCTGCCTTCATCACGTCAATAGTGTCCTACGCTTCCTCCCCACTTCAAAGTTTCACGTGTTTTATATATACATATATATGTTGCTATTTTGACTAACATTTTCCATATTAATGTTTTATATTTATATTCATGCTTGCTTTTATTTTTGGGTTTATAGAAACCGATTGAGAGCGATAGAAAGACATAGTCGTTCATCTCCCATCCCTCTAGATATTGAGTTTAGTATATGATCATTTGGCCTAGGATGACGCTTTCTAACTTAGTTTTCATTTGTTACTTAACATATCTTTTGGTCGTTGAAACTTAACCTTTAAAAAGTAAAGTTGGGAGTAACCTCTTTTATTTCTTCAAAGAAGAATATATCCATTTAAGTTTGGTTTTAATGAGTGTTTGAAAACATTTTTTAGCAACTTAATGAATGCAGATTTTCAGGTTTGAAAGTGCAGATTTTAGCTTTTAAAAATTTCAGATTTCATGAGGTAAAATTGCAGCTTTTAACGTATAGATTTTAGGTGCAAAAACGTGTATTTTTGAAACAAAAAATGCTTTGTTATGAGAGTCTTATGATGCAGGATTTTGAACTTAAAGGGTGTAAAATTTGAGTGCAAAAAACGTGCCCCCTTTTTGTGAACTTTGAAAAATGCAGATTTTTGGCAAAAATGCAAACTTGGAGAGATTAGCCTTCCCCTTTTAACACCTTTTACAATGCAGATTTTTTTTTTAAAATATAAAAATGTGGTCTTCTCTTAACCTAGAAAATGCTACTTTTCTTAAGGACCTAGGGTGCAAATTTTAGTGCAAAATAAAAAGAATGCATGTTGAAATATATATGTATATGAAAACGCTGCACTTTGAGATTTGAAGGTGTATTAGTTTGGGGGGTCTCAAAAAGTGCTCTAAATGCACTGTTGAAAAGAAGAAGTGCGTTATTTTAAGAGGGTAAGACAAATATTATAGTTTTGTTAGAATTATTGTTATCCGACGTAAGTTATTTATTTCAAAATGACCTAACATATTTATTGGCTTTACTCATCGACCCTCACTTAGCCCTTTATGTTAAAAAAACTTATAGGCGAAAATAATTACCTTTTGGGAAATGTATATATATATATATATATATATATTTTTAAAAAGGGAAATAAGTAGGGAAATAGGCTTATATATTTAACAAAACAAATATAACTATAGGATAAGTCTCGATAGCTAAGCCTATATTCTTGACATCACCCCTTTATGAGAGTATATTTGCTATCGTCATTTTTTAAATCAAATATTACTAAAACATTTTTTACATGTTATTTCAAATTTTAGATATGTCAACAAGTTCAAAATACAAGGTACATACATATATATATATGTCATACGCAAAAAGGTACAAATCCTATATTTTTTTTAGTTTTTCTCTACACGTAACTTATCATTTTGTTACACTTCATGTTATTTTTCTCATATCTATTGTCTCTTTTACGATATTACTTATTTTTTATTTTTTTTAATTTATAAATTCCTACACTTTCATAGACGTATTATTTTACTACATATAATCTATTGTCAATTTTTCCAACATGTAAATAAATAATAAACATTCATATGTTTTAAACAACCTATGTGTACCTATCATACTTAAAGATCACAAACTTTATACAATACTTTATATAATATTTTAACATTTAGTATCATTATCATTTATTGTATTTGTTTATTTTATTTTTTTTAAAAAAACCTATTTTATGTATTTTCATTCAAAAAATATTTTTTACACATACTATTACATATTTATACTTGGTTACTATCTCATTTTATTTTTCCTTTACATCTTAATTATATACAGATAAAACGACAAATTTTTCATATCCTTTAAACTCAACATTTATTTTGAGACATTTAAATAAGACACCTCTATATTTCTCAACATATAAAATTGTCATATATTTTAGTACATTCATTTATTTATTTTTACCGTATGCTAAACATATTACTATTAATTTTATAGACATATATATGTTGTACCTTGTATTTTACTCTTTTCTTAAACTAATAAAATTTACTTACCATTGATTTTAAAGCAAATAAATAAACAAGTTTTTCCTAATTATATTTTCCTAAATTGAGTTTAAGGACTATCTTCGGATAGGCTCTGAGGGGTGCTTAACACCTTCCCCTCGAGTAATCAAAACCCTTACTCAGAATCTCACTGGTTTCGCAAATCAAAACAGAGTTTACATTTACATATTTAAAAAAATGGTTTTCCTAATATTTTCCTTAAAATTTAGGTGGCGACTCTAAAACAAAACAATTTTTTCCAAAATCAGAGTGTCAGCCATATTATGTTGTGAACTATTTCGGCCGGTTCGAAATGGGGTGCGACATCATGTATACTCACACCATTTTTTACACGCCTATTCCTTCATTTACAGGCATTTATTTAGGAATCACGCGAATTTCTCAATTTTTCGTGTGTATTAGCCCATGGATTTGGCTTTCTGGAGTATTTAAAATATTTTTCTGAAAAAACTTTATGAGGACCTCTTTATTAAGTTAGGGAACAATCACGTAATCTCACACCACTTTTTCACACCCATTTCTACCTTTACATTCCCTTTTTTAGGAATCACGCAAATTTCTCAATTTTATGTGTGTATTAGCCCATTGATCTGATTTCCCTGAGCACCCAATTTTTTTTTTCAAAAAACTTTTGAGGACCGCCGTATCGAGTTGGGAACCACATATACTCACACTTTTTTTTCACATCCATTTCCGCATTTACAGTACCTTTTTAGGAATCGCGTAAGTTCCTTATTTTTTCGTGTGTAAATGTCTATGGATCTGACGCTTAGAGCATCCAAATATATTTTCTTAAAAAAATTTAAGAGGACCTCCGTATCGAGTTGGGGAACTATCACGTATACTAACACCATTTTTTTTACGCCCATTTCCGCATTTACAGATCCTTTTGACGCTTAGAACATCCAAATATATTTTCTCCAAAAAATTTAAGAGGACCTCCGTATCGAGTTGGGGAACTATCACGTATACTAACACCATTTTTTTCATGTCCATTTATGCATTTACATGCCCTTTTTTTAGAAATCGCACAAATTCCTTAATTTATCATGTGTATTAGCTCATGGATCTGGCTCTCTAGAGCACCAATTTTTTTTTCTAAAAAATCTTTATGAGGACCTCTATATTGAGTTGGGGAACCATCACGTATACTAGCACCATTTTTTTCAAGTCCATTTCCGCATTTACAAGCCCTTTTTTAGGAATCGTGCAAATTCCTCAATTTTTTTGTGTGTATTAGCCCATAGATCTGGCGCCTCTGAGCACCCAATTTTTTTCTCAAAAAACTTTATAAGAACCTTTGTATTGAGTTGGGGAACCATCACGTATACTCACACCATTTGTTTCACCCCTATTTCCGCATTTACTACCCCTTTATTAGGAATCACGCAAATTCCTCAATTCTTTCATGTGTATATTAGACAATGTATCTGACAACCTAGAGCACCCAATTTGTTTTCTCAAAAAACTTTATGAGGACCTTCGTATCGAGTTGGGGAGCCATCACTTATACTCACACCATATTTTTCACGCATATTTCTGCATTTACATGACCTCTTTTAGGGATCGGGCAAATTCCTCATATTTTCATGTCTATTAACCCATTGATCTGGCGCCCTGGAGTATCCAATTTTTATTCTCAAAAAACATTATGAGAAACTACGTATCGAGTTGTGGAACCATTAAGTAAACTCACATTATTTTTATCACGCCCATTCCCGCGTTTATAGGCCCTTCTTAAGGAATCGTGCAAATTCCTCAATTTTTTATGTGTATTAGCTCATAGATATGGTGCCCCGGATTATTTAATTTTTTTTCTAAAAACACTTTATGAGGACCTCCATATTGAGTTGGAGAACCATCACGTAAACTCACACCATTATTTTCATGCCTATTTCCACATTTACATGCCCTTTTTAAGGAATCACGCATATTGCTCAATTTTTCGTGTGTTAGCTCATGGATCTGGTTTCCCGGAGCACCCAAATTTTTTTCTCAAAATATATTATGAGGAACTCCGAATCGAATTGGGGAACCATCACGTATACTCAAACTATTTTTTTCACGCCTATTTCGGTATTTACATGCCCTTTTTAAGGAATCGCCCAAATTCCTCAATTTTTTCGTGTGTATTGGCCCATGAATTTGACGTCCCAAAGCATCCAAATTATTTTCTCAAAAAACTTTATGAGGAACTCTGTATACAATTGGGGAACCATTACGTATACTCACACTATTTTGTCACGCCCATTTCTGCATTTATAGGCCCCTTCTTTAGAAATCACACAAAATTCTGAATATTTCGTGTGTATTAGCTGATGGATCTGGCACCCCGTATGGGCCGTAACACTTGATTTTTTTTATCTCAAAATACTTTTTTAGGACCTCCGTATTGAGTTGGGGAACCATCACGTATACTCACACCATTTTTTTCAATCCCATTTCCGCATTCATATTCATTTTTATAGGAATCGTGCAAATTCTTCAATTTTTTCGTCTGTGTTAGACCATAGATCTAGCGCCCCTGAGTACCCAACTGTTTTCTCAAAAAACGTTATGAAGACCTCCTTATCAAGTTGGGGAACCATCACTTATAGTCACACCATTTTTTTCACGTCCATTTTAGCATTTACAAACCCTTTTTTAGGAATCGCACAAATTTCTCAATTTTTCGTGTCTATTAGTCCATGGATCTGACGCCCCAAAGTAATCAATTTTTTTTATCAAAAAAATTTATGAGGAACTCTGTATCGAGTTAGGGAGCTATCACTTATACTCGCACCATTTTTTTAGCATTTACAAATCTTTTTTTAGGAATCGCGCAAATTTCTCAATTTTTCGTGTCTATTAGTCCATGGATCTGACGCCCTAGAGTAATCAATTTTTTTTATCAAAAAAATTTATGAGGAACTCTGTATCGAGTTAGGGAACTATCACTTATACTCGCACCATTTTTTTCACACCCATTCCTGCAATTATAGGCCCTTAAATAGGAATCACATAAATTTCTCTATTTTTCGCGTGTATTAACCCAGTATTTGGCGCCCTGCAGTACCCAAATTTTTTTTCTTAAAAAAACTTTATGAAGACCTATTTATTAAACTGGGAACCATCACGTAAACTCACACAGTTTTTGTCATGTTCAGTTCCACATTTTCATGCATTTTTTCAGATATTACGCAAATTCCTCAATTTTTCGTGTGTATTAGCCCATGGACCTGGCTTTCCGAAGCATCCTATAGTTTTTTCTCAAAAAACATTATGAGGATCTCCGTATCGAGTTGGGGAACCATCACCTATAGTCACATCATTTTTTTGCACTCCCCTTTTTGCATTTATAGGGCCTTTTTTTCGAAATCGCGCAAATTCCTGAATTTTTCATGTGTATTAGCCCATGGATCTGGCGTCAGAGGACCCAATTTTTTTTCTCAAAAAAACATTATGAGTATCGAGTTGGGGAACCATCACGTATACTCACACTATATTTTTGACTCCCATTTCCGCATTAACAGGCATTATTTTTAGGAATCACGCAAAATTTTCAATTTTGTGTGTATTAGCCCATGGATCTGGCGCCCGAAGCACCCAATTTTTTTCCAAAAGACTTTATGAGGACCTCCTTATAGAGTTGGGGAACCATCACGTATATTCACATAATTTATTTTACGCTCATTTCCGCTTTTACATGCCTTTTTTTAAGAATTGCACAAATTCATCAATTTTTCGTGTATATTAGCCAATGGACGAGCGCCCTAGAGCATCTGAATTTTTTTGGCAAAAAACCTTATGAGGACCTCCGTATCGAGTTAAGGAACCTTCACGTATACTCACACCATTTTTTTCACGCTATTTCCGCTTTTACAAGCCCTTTTACAAGTCCATTTTTTGGGAATCGCAAATTCACCAATTTTTCGTGTGTTTTACCCATGGATCAGGCGCCTATAACATCCATTTTTTTTCTAAAAAAACTTTATAAGGACCTTCGTATCGAGTTGGGGAACCATTACGTATACTCACACTATTTTTCAATCCCATTTCCACATTTACAGGTCTTCTTTTAGGAATCGCGCAAATTCCTCAATTTTCGTGTGTATTAGCCAATTGATCTGACACACCAGATTACCCAAATTTGTTTTCTCAAAATACTTTAAGAGGATCTTCGTATCGAGTTGGGGAAAAATCACGTATGCTCACACCATTATTTCATGCCCATTTCCGTATTTAAGGACCCCTTTTTAAAAATCGCGCAAATTCCTCAATTATTCGTGTGTATTAGCCTATGGATTTGACGCCATGGAACACCCAAATTTTTTTTCTCAAAAAACTTTATTAAGACCTCCGTATCGAGTTGGGGAACCATCATGTATACTCACTCAAATTTTTTCACGCCCATTTCCGTATTTACTGGCCCTCTTTTAGGAATTGCACAAATTCCTCATTATTACGTGTGTATTATATCCCATGGATCTGGTCCCTTGCAGAACCCAAAAAATTTTCCGCAAAAAACTTTATGAGAACTTTCGTATTGAGTTGGAGAATCATCACATATAATCACACAATTTTTTAAAATCCTATTTTCGCATTTATAGGCCCTTCTTTAGGAATCACGCAAATTTCTCTTTTTTACGTGTGTATTAGCACATGGATCTGGAGCCCCGAAGCACCCAATTTTTTTTCTTCTCAAAAACCTTTATGAGGACCTCTGAATCAAGTTGGGGAACCATCACGTATACTCACACCATTTTTTCAAGCCCATTTCCGCATTTATAGGCATTTTTTTAGAAATCACACAAATTTCTCAATTTTTTGTGTGTATTAGCTCATAGATATAGTGCCCAGAGCACCTAACATTTTTTCTCAAAAATATTTACAAGGACCTCCATATTGAGTTGGGGAACAATCACATATATTCACACCATTTTTAAGGCCATTTCCGAATTTACATACCCTTTTTTAGAAATCACTCAAATTTCTCATTTTTTCGTGTGTATTAGCCCATTGATCTAGCGCCCAGAGAACCAAATTTTTTTCTCAAAACTTTATAAGGACTTTCGTATCGAGTTGGGAAATCATCACGTATACTCACATCATTTTTTCATGCCCATTTCTGCGTTTACAGGCCCTTTTTTATGAATCACGCAAATTCCTCAATTTTTCGTGTGTATTGGCCCATATATCTAATTCCCTGGAGCCTTAATTTTTTTCTTCTCAAAAACCTTTATAAGGACCTCCGTATCGAGTTGGGGAACCATCACGTATACTCACACCATTTTATTACGCCAATTTTCACATTTACAAGCCTTTTTTTAGGAATCGCGCTAATTTCTCAAATTTTTATGTGTATTAGCCCATGGTTCGGGCACCCTAAAGCACCAATTTTTTTTCTCTCAATACACTTTATAAGGACCTCCAATTGAGATGTAGGACTATCATGTGTACAAACACCATTTTTTTCAAGCCCATTTCCGCATTTAAAGGTCCCTTCATAAGAATCGCGTAAATATTTCAATTTTTCGTGTGTATTAGCCTACGGATCTGGAGCCCAGAACACCCAAAATATTTTTTTCTCACAAACGTTTATGAGGACCTCCGTATTGAGTTGGAGAACCATCACTTGTACTCACACCACTTTGTTTAAGGTCATTTCCGCATTTAAAGGCCTCTTTTTAGAACCGTGCAAATTTCTCAATTTTTTCGTGTGTAGTATCCCATGGATCTGGCGCCACTGAACACCCAAATGTTTTTAATCAAAAACTTTATGACGACCTTCATATCGAGTAGGAAACCATCACATATACTCACACCAGTTTTTTTCACGTCCATTTTCATACTAGCAGGCCATTTTTTTGGAATTGCTCAAATTTCTCTATTTTTCGTGTGTATTAGCTAATGGATTTGGCGCCAGGAGCACCAAATTTTTTTCTCGAAAACCTTATGAGGACCTCTGTATCGAGTTGGGGAACCATAACATTTACTCACACCATTTTTTTCTCACCCATTTCCGCATTTACAAGTCTTTTTTAAGGAATCGCGCAAATTTCTTAATTTTTCGTGTGTATTAGCCCATGGATCTGACGCTCCGGAGCCCCCAATTTTTTTTTCTCAAAAACTTTATGCGCACCTTCTTATCAAGTTAGGGAACCATCACGTGTACTCACACTATTTTTTTTCACGCTCATTTCCGCATTTACAGGCCCTTTTTTAAGAATCACGCAAATTTCTCAATTTTTAGTGTGTATTAGCCCATGCATCTAGCGCCACGGAGCACCCAAATTTTTTTCTCAAAAAACTTTATAAGGACCTTCATATCAAGTTGGTAACCATCACGTATACTCACATCATTCTTTAACGTCCAATTCCTCATTTACAGGCCTTTTTTAAGAAAGACGCAAATTCCTCAATTTTTCGTGTGTATTGTTCTATGGATCTAGCGCCTGGAGCCCCAAATGTTTTTTTCCCAAAAAACTTTATGAGGACCTCCAGATCGAGTTGGGTAACCATCTTGTATACTCACACCATTTTTTTTTCACCTCCATTTGCGCATTTACTTGCCCTTTTTTTAGAAATCGCGAAAATTCCTCAATTTTTCGTGTGTATTAGCCTATGGATCAGGCGCCTCATAGCACCAATTTTTTTTCTCAAAAATCTTTACGAGTATCTCTGTATTGATTTAGGGAACCATCACGTATATTCACACCATTTTTCCATGCCTATTATCACATTTATAGGCTCTTTTTAGGAATCACAAATTTTTCAATTTTTCGTGTGTATTAGCCCATTGATGTGGCGCCCCGGAGCACCCACAATATTTTTCTCGAAAAACCTTATAAGGATCTCCGTATCGAGTTGGGGAACCATCACGTATAATCATATAATTTTTTCACGCCCGATTTCGTATTTATTGACCCTTTTTTAGGAATTGCGCAAATTCCTCAATTTTTCGTTTGTATTAGCACATGGATCTGACGCCACAAGGAAACCAAATTATTTATCTCAAAAAAGCTTATGAAGACCTCTGTATTGATTTGGGGAACCATTACGTATGCTCACGCCATTTTATTCAAGTCCATTTCCGCATTTACATGCCCTTTTTTATAAAATGCCCAAATTTTTAAATTTTTTTATGTGTATTTTCCTATGGATCTGATACACCGGGCACCCAAAATTTTTTTGTCAAAAAACTTTATTGGGACCTCTGTATTGAGTTAGAGAACCATAACATATACTCATACCATTTTTATCATGCCCATTTCCGCATTTAGTGGCCTTTTTTTAGGAATCACGCAAATTTCTCAATTACTCGTTTGTATTAGACCATGGATCTGGCGCCATGTTGCATCCAAATTTTTTTTCTCAAAAAACTTTATGAGGACCTCCGTATCGAGTTGGTGAGCTATCATGTGTTCTCACACCCATTTTTTCAAGCCTATTTCTGCATTTACAGGCCCTTTTTTAGGAATCATGCAAATTCCTCAATTTTTCATATATTAGCCCATGGATGTGGCGCCCAAAGCACCCAAAATGTTTTTACTCAAAAAACTTTATGAGGAATTCCTTATCGAGTTGGGGTATCATCACATATACTCACACCATTTTTTCACTCCTATTTCGACATTTTTCATCCCTTTATTTAGGAATTGCATAAATTCCTTAATTTTTTGTGTGTTAATCACATGGATCTGGCACCCCGGAGCAACCAAAGTTTTTCTTTGAAAATTTTTATAAGGATCTCCGTATTGAGTTGGGGAATTATCACGTATGATCACACCAAATTTTTCACTCCCATTTTCGCATTTACATGCTCTTTTTTAAGAATCGCTCAAATTCCTCAATTTTTCTTATATATTGGCCCATGGATCTGGCACCCTGGATCCCCATTTTTTTCCACAAAAACCTTTATGAGAAAGTCCGTATCAATTTGGGGAACCATTACGTATACTCGCACCATTTTTTTCAAGCCCATTTCCCCATTTACACTCTCTTTTTTAGGAATCACGCAAATTTCTCAATTTTTTGTGTGTATTAGCCCATGGTTCTGGCGCTCCGAAGTACCTAACATTTTTCTCAAAAATCTTTATGAGGACCTTCGTATCGAGTTGGAAACTGTCACGTATACTTACACCATTTTTTTCATGTTCATTTTTCGCATTTACAAGCCCTTTTTCTAGGAATCGCACAAATTTCTCTTTTTTTCGTGTGTATTAGCCCATGGATCTGGCGACCTGGAGCACTCAAATTTTTCATCGCAAAAAACTTTATGAGGACCTCTGTATCGAGTTGGGGAACTATTACATATACTCACACCATTTCTTTCACACCTATTTCTGCATTTACATGTCTTTTTTTAGGAATCGTGCAAGTTCTTTAATTTTTCGTTTGTATTAGCCCATGGATCTAGCTCCCCGGTGCACACAAATTGTTTTTCTCAAAAACTTTATGAGTACTTCCGTATCGAGTTGGGTAACCATCGTATACTTACACCATTTTTTTCAAGCCTATTTCCGCATTTGCAGGCCTTTTTTAGGAATCGCATAAATTCCTCAATTTTTGGTATGCATTAGCCCATGGATCTTGTGCACCGAAGCACCCCAAATTTTTTTTCTCATTAAACTTTATGAGGACCTCCGTATCGAGTTAGGGAACCATCACGTATACTCACACCATTTTTTTCACTCTCATTTCCGAATTTATAGACCCTTTTGGTTCCCCAGTTCTGTCAGGAGCGATTTTTCCCTTTTGGTTACAAAAAGATTTGATATGCTGTTTATGATTTTTGAAAGAAAAAAATTGCCCTTTTGGCTCCGAATTCGGATAAAGTCTGTGTACTTTTTACTCTCTCAAGATTTCATTGGTGAATTACACTGGATATGTTATTGTTAATGTGAATGCAATTTTGATTTTTGTAAAATAATACTGCAATATTACTGAATTTTATTTGTTTACAACATTTATGATGTACAATTGATCTCTTTCACAATATTTTTTAGGTATTAATATATATATATATATATATATTATTATTATTATTATTATTATTATTCTAACATATTATAAATTGATGCTTCTGAATTATAATATAATAATTACATAATCTTATAAATTTTCTAAGATCTCATCCCAGTCAACCTTTGATCGTTTTTTCATATATAACTTTTCAACCAGGAAACAAATCAATTATAAATGAAAAAAAAAATAAATGAATCTCATTTTACTTTCCATTATAATTTAGAAAACTATTACAAATGCACTATAAAAAGCCTCTTGCACCTTGCACCAAAGTATCTCATTGACATTATTTTAAGGAAAAATTACAGTAATCCCACATTTTAGTTTACTTATTACCATTATCTCCTATAAGTTTTACAAATTTCCAAAATCCCTTATTTTCGCGCATCAGATTACTGTATCAGTGCTAATATTATTGTATCTCGCGCATCAAATTAATGTATCAGCACTTATATTTAGTATCTTGCGCATGTATCAGTTCTTATATTATTGTATTTCGCGCATCAGATGAATGTATCAACGCTCATATTATTGTATCCATTTGAGGGATTTCTGTAATTATAAACTTTTAAGGGATAGATTGTAATTTTGCCTTAAAAGTATGTGATTTTTGTAATTTGCCCTTATTTTAATAAGAATGGCCAAGCTTTTGATCTTTGCTCTTGGTTTCCTTCTCATTGTTTCAGGTTTTTTTTTTATCTTCTTTAGTCTTTTTTTTTTAATTTGAAATTTAACCTCTTCATTTTTGTGACATATATATGATAATGTAATGAATATTTATACAATATATATGTGTCATTTAATCGATTGTAATAAGTTATTTCTTTGTTTTTCAAGTAGTCATCTTTGAGTGATATAGAGATTTAATTACCTCATGTTATAGATCAAGTTTATCTAGTCATATAAAAATTCTCTATGCTCATAGAATACACAAATAATAGGTTACTCTGATAGGCTACAAACTACACATATGTTCCTTGATTGATGAGGACCTCTATATCGAGTTGGGGAACTATCAAATATACTTACACCATTGTTTTCATGTCTATTTCCGCATTTTCGATCCTTTTTTAGGAATCGCGCAAATTCTTTAATTTTTCGTGTGTATTAGGCCATGGATATGGTGCCCCAGAGCACGCAAAATATTTTTCTTAAAAAAGAGTATGCGGAACTCTGTATTGAGTTGGGGAACCATCACGTATACTCAAACCATTTTTTTCATGCCCATTTCTGCATTTATATTTCCCTTTTTAGGATCGCGCAAGTTCCATAACTTTTCGTGCATATTCATGGATCTGGCGCCCCGGAGCATCCTAAAGCTTTATTTCAAAAAACTTTATGTGGACTTCGTATCGAGTTGGAAATCATCACGTATACTCACACCAATTTTTTCACACCCATTTTCGTATTTACAGGCCCTTTATAAGGAATAACGCAAATTTCTCAATTTTTCATGTGTATTAGCACATTGATATGGCGCCCTGGAGCATCCAGTTTTTTTCTCACAAATGTTAAACCTTATGAGGAACTCCGTATCGAGTTAGGGAACCATCACGTATACTTACACCATTTTTTTCACGCCCATTCCGCATTTACAATCCCCTTTTTAGAAATTGCGCAAGTTTCTCAATTTTTCGTGTATATTAGCCCATGGATCTGGTGCCCCGGAACACCTAAAATTTTCTTCTCTAAAAACTATATGAGGACCTCTGTATCGAGTTGAGGAACCATCATGTATACTCACACAATTTTTTTCACGCCTATTCCCGCATTTACAGGCCCTTATTTAGGAATCACGGGAATTTCTTAATTTTTCGTGTGTATTAGCCCATTGATGTGGCTTCCCAGAGTATCCAAAATATTTTTCTCAAAAAACTTTATGAGGACCTCTGTATTAAGTTAGGGAATCATCATGTAATCTCACACCCATTTCTACCTTTACATGCCCTTTTTTAAGAATCCGCAATTTTCTCAATTTTATGTGTGTATTAGCCCATTGATCTGACTTCTCGGAGCTCCTAATTTTTTTTTTCTCAAAAAACTTTATGCGGACCGCCATATAGAGTTGGGGAACCACATATACTCACACTTTTTTTTCCACGCCCATTTCCGCATTTGCAGTCCCTTTTTAGGAATCGCGTAAATTCCTTATTTTTTCGTGTGTAAATGTCCATGGATCTGACGCTTAGAGCATACAAATATTTTTTCTCCAAAAAATTTAAGAGGACCTCCGTATCGAGTTGGAGAACTATCATGTATACAAACACCATTTTTTTTCACGCCAATTTTCGCATTTACAGGTCTTTTTTTAGAAATCGCCCAAATTCCTTAATTTATCATGTGTATTAGCTTATGGATCTGGCTCTCCGGAGCACCACATTTTTTTTCTGAAAAAACTTTATGAGGATTCTATAGTGAGTTGGGGAACCATCACGTATACTGACACTATTTTTTTCACGCCCATTTCCGCATTTACAATCCATTTTTTAGGAATCGTGCAAATTTCTCAATTTTTTGTGTGTATTAGCCCATAGATCTTGCGCCCCTGAGCACCCAATTTTTTTGTCAAAAAACTTTATAAGGACCTCCGTATCGAGTTGGTGAACTATCACGTATACTCACACCATTTGTTTCACCCCTATTTCTGCATTTACTGGACCTTTATTAGGAATCGCGCAAATTCCTCAATTCTTTCGTGTGTATATTAGAGCACCCAATTTTTTTTTCTCAAAAAAACTTTATGAGGACCTTCGTATCGAGTTGGGAAACCATCAATTATACTCACACCATACTTTTCACGCATATTTCCACATTTACAGGACCTTTTTTAGGAATCGGGCAAATTCTTCATATTTTCATGTCTATTAACCCATTGATCTGGCTCTCCGGAGTATCCAATTTTTTTCTCAAAAAAATTTATGAGAAACTACATATCGAGTTGGGGAACCATCAAGTAAACTTACATTATTTTTATCACGCCCATTCCCGCGTTTATAGGGCCCTCTTAAGGAATCGTGCAAAATTTTCAATTTTTCGTGTATATTAGCTCATAGATATGGTGCCCTGGAGCACTTTAATAGGACCGCTCTATTGAGTTAGGGAACCATCACGTAAACTTACAGACCATTATTTTCATGCCTATTTCCACATTTATATGCTCTTTTTAAGGAATCACGCATATTGCTCAAATTTTCGTGTGTTAATTAGCTCATTGATCTGGCTTCCAGGAGCACCCAAAATTTTTTTCTCAAAAAATATTATGAGGAACTCCGAATCGAATTGGGGAACCATAACGTATACTCAAACCATTTTTTTCACGCCAATTTCGGTATTTACATGCCCTTTTTAAAGAATCGCCCAAATTCCTCAATTTTTTCGTGTGTATTAGCCCATGGATTTGACGTCCCAAAGCACCCAAATTATTTTCTCAAAAAACTTTATGAGGAACTCCGTATACAGTTGGGGAACCGGTATACAGTTGGGGAACCATCACGTATACTCACACCATTTTGTCACGCCCATTTCTGTATTTATAGGCCCCTTCTTTAGAAATCACGCAAATTTTTGAATATTTCGTATGTATTAGCTGATGGATCTGGCGACCCGTAGTACTTGATTTTTTATCTCAAAATACTTTTTGAGGACCTCCGTATTGAGTTGGGGAACCATCACGTATACTCACACCATTTTTTTCAATCCCATTTCCACATTCATAATCCTTTTTTTGGGAATCGTGCAAATTCTTCAATTTTTTCGTCTGTGTTAGACCATAGATCTAGCGCCCCTGAGTACCCAACTGTTTTTTCAAAAAACGTTATGAAGACCTCCTTATCGAGTTGGGGAACCATCTCTTATACTCACACCATTTTTTTCACGTCCACTTTAGTATTTACAGACCCTTTTTTAGGAATCGCGCAAATTTCTCAATTTTTCGTGTCTATTAGTCCATGGATTTGACGCCCTAGAGTAATCAATTTTTTTTTATCAAAAAAATTTATAAGGAACTCTGTATTGAGTTAGGAACCATCACTTATACTCACACCATTTTTTTCACGCCATTCCCGCAATTATAGTCCCTTAAATAGGAATCACACAAATTTCCCTATTTTTCGTGTGTATTAACCCATGTAACTGGCGCCCTGCAATACCAAACTTTTTTTCTTAAAAAAGTTTATGAGGACCTTTTTATTGAATTGGGGAACCATCACGTAAACTCACACAATTTTTTTCATGTTCATTTCCACATTTTCATGCATTTTTTCAGATATCACACAAATTTCTCAATTTTTCGTGTGTATTAGCCCATGGACCTGGCTTCTCGGAGCATCCTAAAGTTTTTTCTAAAAAACCATTATGAGGACCTCTATATCGAGTTGGGGAACCATCACGTACACTCACACCATTTTTTTCACGCCCTTTTTAGCATTTATAGGGCATTTTTTCGAAATCACGCAAATTCCTGAATTTTTCATGTGTATTAGCCCATGGATCTGGCGCCAGAGGACCCAATTTTTTTTCTCAAAAAACATTATGAGGAACTTCGTATCGAGTTGGGGAACCATCACGTATACTCACACTATCATTTTGACTCCCATTTCCGCATTAACAAGCACTTTTTTTTGGAATCACGCAAAGTACTCAATTTTTTGTGTGTATTAGACCATGGATCTGGCGTCCGAAGCAACCAATTTTTTTTAAAAAGACTTTATGAGGACCTTCTTATTGAGTTGGGGAACCATCACGTATACTCACATAATTTATTTTACGCTCATTTTCGCATTTACATGCCTTTTTTTAAGAATTGCACAAATTCCTCAATTTTAGTGTATATTAGGCAATGGACGAGCGCCCTAGAGCATTTGAATTTTTTTAGCAAAAAATTTTATGAGGATCTCCGTATCAAGTTAGGGAACCATCATGTTTACTCACACCACTTTTTTCACGCTATATCCGCTTTTACAAGTCCTTTTACAAGTCAATTTTTTGGGAATCGCAAATTCACCAATTTTTCGTGTGTTTGCCCATGGATCAGGCGCCTGTAGCATCCTTTTTTTTTTTTCTAAAAAAACTTTATAAGGACCTTCCTATCGAGTTGGGGAGACATTACGTATACTCACATCATTTTTCAATCCCATTTCCACATTTACAGGTCCTCTTTTAGGAATCACGCAAATTCCTCAATTTTCGTGTGTCTTAGCCCATGAATTTGACACACCGGAGCACCCACATTTGTTTTCTCAAAAATATTTAAGAGGACATTCGTATCGAGTTGGGGAACCATCACGTATGCTCACACCATTTTTTTATGCCCATTTCCGTATTTAAGGACCCCTTTTTAAGAATCGTGCAAATTCCTCAATTATTCGTGTGTATTAACCCATGTATTGACGCCATGGAACACCCAATTTTTTTTTTCTCAAAAAACTTTATTAAGACCTCCGTATCGAGTTTGGTAACCATCATGTATACTCACTCAAATTTTTTCACCCCCATTTTCACATTTACTGGCCCTCTTTTAGGAATTGCACAAATTCCTCATTTTTACGTGTGTATTATATCCCATGGATCTGGTCCCTCGTAGAACCCAAAAAATTTTCCGCAAAAAACTTTATGAGAACCTCCGTATTGAGTTGGGGAACCATCACGTATAATCACACCATTTTTTAAAATCCTATTTTTGCTTTTAGAGGCCCTTTTTTAGGAATCACGCAAATTTTCCATTTTTCGTGTGAATTAGCACATGGATCTGGAGCCCCAAAGCACTCAATTTTTTTTCTTAAAAACCTTTATGAGGACCTCTAAATTAAGTTGGGGAACCATCACGTATACTAACACCATTCCTTTCAAGCCCATTTCCGCATTTATAGGCCTTTTTTTAAGAATCACACAAATTCTCAATTTTTCGTGTGTATTAGCCCCTAGATATAGAGCCTAGAGCACCAAACATTTTTTCTCAAAAATCTTTATGAGGACCTCTGTATTGAGTTGGGGAACCATCACGTATATTCACACCATTTTTAGGCCATTTCTGAATTTACATACCCTTTTTTAGAAATTACACAAATTTCTCATTTTTTCGTATGTATTAGCCCATTGATCTGGCGCCCAGAGAACCCAATTTTTTTTCTCAAGACTTTCGTATCGAGTTGGGAAACCATCACGTATACTCACATCATTTTTTCATCCCCATTTATGCCTTTACAACCCTTTTTTAGGAATCACGCAAATTTCTCAATTTTTCGTGTGTATTGGCCCATAGATCTAACGCCTCAAAGCCTCAATTTTTTTTCTCAAAAACCTTTATGAGGACCTCCATTTCGAGTTGGGAAACCATCAAGTATACTCACACCATTTTATTATGCCCATTTTCGCATTTACAAGTCTTTTTTTAGGAATCGCGCAAATTTCTCAATTTTTTGTGTGTATTAGCCCATGGTTTGGCACCCTAAAACATCAATTTTTTCTCAAAACACTTTATGAGGACCTCCGTATTGAATTGTAGAACTATCATGTATACTCACACAATTTTTTTCAAGCCCATTTCCGCATTTAAAGACCCCTTCATAAGAATCGCGCAAATATTTCAATTTTTCGTGTGTATTAGCTTATGGATCTGGTGCCGTAGAGCACCGAAAATATTTTTCTCAAAAACATTTATGAGGACCTCCGTATTGAATTGGGGAACCATCACTTATACTCACATCACTTTGTTCAAGGCCATTTCCGCATTTAAAGGCCTCTTTTTAGAAACCGTGCAAATTCCTCAATTTTTTCGTGTGTATTATTCCATGGATCTGGCGCCGCGGAACACCCAAATGTTTTTAATCAAAAACTTTATGACGACCTTTATATCGAGTTAGGAAACCATCACATATACTCACACCAGTTTTTTTTCACGTCCATTTTCATACTAACAGGCCATTTTTTTGGAATCGCTCAAATTCCTCTATTTTTCGTGTGTATTAGCTAATGGATTTGGCGCCAGGAGCACCAAAATTTTTTTCTCGAAAAACCTTATGAGGACCTCTGTATCGAGTTGGGGAACCATAACATTTACTCACACTATTTTTTTCTCACCCATTTCCGTATTTACAAGCCTTTTTTTAGGAATCGCGCAAATTTCTTAATTTTTCGTGTGTATTAGCCCATGGATCTGACGCTCCGGAGCCCCCAAATTTTTTTTCTCAAAAACTTTATGCGCACCTTCTTATCAAGTTGGGGAACCATCACGTGTACTCATACCATTTTTTTCACGCTCATTTCCGCATTTACAGGCTCTTTTTTAAGAATCACGCAAATTCCTCAATTTTTAGTGTGTATTAGCCCATGCATCTGGCGCCACGGAGCACCTAAATTTTTTCTCAAAAAATTTTATGAGGACCTTCGTATCAAGTTGGTAACCATCACGTATACTCACACCATTTTTTAACGCCCAGTTCCTCATTTGCAGGCCCTTTTTAAGAAACGCGCAAATTTCTCAATATTTCGTGTGTATTGTCCCATGGATCTAGCGCCTGGAGCCCCAAATGTTTTTTTTCTCAAAAAACTTTACGAGGACCTCCGTATCAAGTTGGGTAACCATCTTGTATACTCACACCATTTTTTTTCACCCTCATTTGCACATTTACTTGCCCTTTTTTTAGAAATCACAAAAATTTCTCAATTTTTCATGTGTATTAGCCTATGGATCAGGCGCCTCGGAGCACCAATTTTTTTTCTCAAAAATCTTTATGAGGATATTTGTATCGATTTGGTGAACCATCCCGTATACTCACACCATTTTTTGCATGCCTATTATCGCATTTATAGGCCTTTTTTAGGAATCACACAAATTTCTCAATTTTTCGTGTATATTAGCTCATTGATGTGGTGCCCCGGAGAACCCAAAATTTTTTTCTCAAAAAACTTTATAAGGACCTCCGTATCGAGTTGGGGAACCATCACGTATACTTACACCATTTTTTCACGGCCGGTTCCGTATTTACTGACCCTTCTTTAGGAATCGCGCAAATTCCTCAATTTTTCGTTTGTATTAGCCCATGGATCTAACTCCCTAAGGAATCCAAAATATTTATCTCAAAAAAGCTTATGAGGACCTCCATATTGAGTTGGGAAACCATTACGTATACTCACACCATTTTATTCAAGTCCATTTCCGCATTTACATGCATTTTTTTAGAAATCGCCTGAATTTTTAAATTTTTTTGTGTGTATTTTCCCATGGATCTAATACATCGGAGCACCCAAATTTTTTTTGTCAAAAAACTTTATGAGGACCTCTGTATTGAGTTAGGGAACCATCACGTATACTCATACCATTTTTATCACGCCCATTTCCGCATTTAGAGGCCTTTTTTTTATGAATCACGCAAATTCCTCAATTACTCGTCTGTATTAGACCATGGATCTGGCGCCATGTTGCACCCAAATTTTTTTTGTCAAAAAACTTTATGAGGACCTCCGTATCGAGTTGGGGAGCCATCACGTATTCTCACACCATTTTTTAACCCCATTTCTGCATTTGCAGGCCCTTTTTTAGGAATCACACAAATTCCTCAATTTTTCGTATGTTAGCTCATGGATGTGGCGGCCCAAAGCACCCAAAATGTTTTTACTCAAAAAACTTTATGAGGAATTCCTTATCGCGTTGGGGTACCATCACATATACTCACACCATTTTTTCACTCCCATTTCGACATTTTTTCATCCCCTTATTTAGGAATTGCGCAAATTCCTCAATTTTTCATGTGTATTATCCCATGGATCTGGCACCCCGGAGCAACCAAAGTTTTTTTCTGAAAAATTTTATGAGGATCTTTGTATCGAGTTGGGAAATTATCACGCATGATCACACCAATTTTTTCACGCCCATTTCCGCATTTACAGACTCTTTTTTAGGAATCACTCAAATTCCTCAATTTTTCTTATGTATTGGTCCATGGATCTAGCACCCTGGAGCCCCATTTTTTTCCTCAAAAACCTTTAGGAGAAAATCCATATCGATTTGTGGAACCATTACGTATACTCGCACAATTTTTTTCATGCCTATTTCCCCATTTATATTCTCTTTTTTAGGAATCATACAAATTCCTCAATTTTTTGTGTGTATTAGCCCATGGTTCTGGCGCCCCGGAGTACCCAACATTTTTCTCAAAAATCTTTATGAGGACCTTCGTATCGAGTTGGGAACTGTCACGTATACTTACACCATTTTTTTCGCGTTCATTTTTCGCATTTACAAGCCTTTTTTCTAGGAATCGCACAAATTCCTCACTTTTTCGTGTGTATTAGCCCATGGATTTGGCGACCTGGAGCACTCAAATTTTCATCTAAAAAAACTTTATGAGGACCTCCGTATCGAGTTGGGGAACCATCACATATACTCACACCATTTTTTTTCACGCTCATTTCTGCATTTACAGGTCTTTTTTTAGGAATCTCACAAATTCTTCAATTTTTCGTGTGTATTAGCCCATGGATCTGGCTTCCCGATGCACACAAATTGTTTTTCTCAAAAACTTTATGAGTAACTCCGTATCGAGTTGGGGTACCATCGTATACTCACACCATTTTTTTCAACCCATTTCCGCATTTGCAGGCCTCTTTTAGGAATCACGTAAATTCCTCAATTTTTTGTATGCATTAGCCCATGGATCTTGCGCAACGAAGCACCCCAAATTGTTTTCTCAAAAAACTTTATGAGGACCTCCGTATCGAGTTAGGGAACCATCACGTATACTCACACCATTTTTTTCACTCGCATTTCCGCATTTATAGACCCTTTTGGTTCCCCCATTTTTTCAGGAGCTATTTTGCCCTTTTGGTTATAAAAAGATTTGATATACTGTTTATGTTTTTTGAAAGAAAAAAATTGCCCTTTTGGCTCCGAATTCGGATAAAGTCTGTATACTTTTTACTCTCTCAAGGTTTCACTGGTGAATTACATAGATATGTTATTGTTAATGTGAATGCAATTTTGATTTTTGTAAAATAATACTGCAATATTACTGAATTTTATTTGTTTACAACATTTATGATATACAATTGATCTATTTCACAATATTTTTTAGGTACTAATAATTATATATATACATATATATATTCTAACATATTATATATAGATGCTTCTGAATTATAATATAATAATTACAATAATCTTATAAATTTTCTAAGATCTCATCCTAGTCAACCTTTGACCGTTTTTTCATATATAACTTTTCAACCAGGAAACAAATCAATTATAAATGGAAAAAAATAATAAATGAATCTCATTTTACTTTCCATTATAATTTAGAAAAATATCACAAAATGCACTATAAAAAGCCTCTTGCACCTTGCACCAAAGTATCTCATTGACATTATTTTAATAAGAATGGCCAAGCTTTTGATCTTTGCTCTTGGTTTCCTTCTCATTGTTTCAGGTTTTTTTTTTATCATCTTCTTTAGTTATTTTTTTTTAAATTTGAAATTTAACCTCTTCATTTTTGTGACATATATATGATAATGTAATGAATATTTATATGATATATATGTGTAATTTAATCGATTGTAATAAGTTATTTCTTTGTTTTTCAAGTTACCATCTTTGAGTGATATAGAGAGTTAATTACCTAATGTTATAGATCAAGTTTATCTGGTCATATAAAAATTCTCTATGCTCATAGAAGACACAAATAATAGGTTACTCTGATAGGCTACAAACTACACATATGTTCCTTGATTGATTTTGCCTGAAAATGCACATATAGATAGTAGTGTCATGAATTTATGATGAAAAAAGAACAATTTTACTTTTCTTTTTTTTTTTGCTTGTGTATAATGAAATGTTGTTTTTCATGAATTTGATTGCAGTTGCTTTGGATCTCAGTCCAGTGAATGCACAACGTAGATGCACTGAAATTTTGGATCCAAATAATTGTGTTCCTGATGATTGCAAAAATGAATGCATTCAGAAACACAATGGGAATGGACTTTGCGTAGGCAGTTCTGGTACTGGCCAATTTGCTTGTGCTTGTACTTATGATTGTAACCTTGATGAATCAAATTCTCTAAATTAATTCTCATTTAAACACAAAATGATTTACAAGTGATCAATCGAAAGTTGTTCTTTATTTATGAGAATCATTTTTCATCCTTCTCTGGCATTTGATTTTATTATGTTTTTATTTAACCATCCGATATACAAACCTATTAACGCAATTAAACTAAATTCATATCATATAGACTTACTATGGGAGCATGATATGTACTTCCCACAAAAAGTTTCTTCACTTCAGGGGTAAATCTAGTACATTAGTTATGGATTTATCCAAACTTAGTAGCTTTGGTTAAAATTTTGTAAGTGTGTTAGTTGTGGTTTTCGTAGTTGCAAGATTTTTTTTTTTTTTTGAGAAAAGGTCCGTTTTAGAAGTCAGATTGGATTTCCAATTGGTGCTCAACAGAAGGGTTCCAAACCTTTGAAGCAGAAGCATGAAATCACCCGAGGAATGATAATACTTATTATTAATAGAATTTGAAGAATTTAAAATTCTTAGTATAGATCGAAGTATCGATATATCTAAATCTAACTGAGTACGTAAGTTTTTTCCTTCCCTAAACCTCTATATGGAAGTGAACCCTCAACTTTTGTGAGACACATTTACATCAAAATTTGAGACACTCCTCAGGGTGTATCCGTTTTTTATAAGACTATTGGACTCCAACTTTTCATCTAAATTCTCTAATGAGTATAAATAAAAATTCACTAAATTGTTATAAAAAATAGTTTTGAAACCTAAAATTAGCTCGTTGCCGTTTTCATGAACCCAACCCAAGGGAAATACCTTAATATCTCATTATTTTAAATTTACTATTACAATATATTTTACATATAAAAACTTATTTGGTATGGTTCGATATTTTCTTGATGCATTTTTATAAAATTTAAAACCTACAAAATAACTCGATATAGTTATAATTTTGGCAGGCCCCAAATGAAGTGATCACAATTGGCACTCAATAGGTTACGACTGAGCTAGTCATTTGATCATAATTAAAAAGAGACAATGACTAGACAGTACCCAAAAGTTATTTACTAATCAGATTCTACTCTAAAGTTCATGGTAAAATGGTCATAACTTTTTATTCTAATATCTGACTGACAAATGATTTTATGCCTCTCACATATCTTCAATATAATAGGTTGTGGGGCCTCTAATAATTATATATCGGGATATATGCTCGTTCCAATCCAACTTAATAACAAGATACAATAACAATTTTCAAATAATTTATCCTTCAATTTGAGATTTTGTTTCCAAAACTCCCTTTGGTCTCTAGATTAGTCTACAAGATTCCAAGTGACTTATTACACATATCTCTTCCTATAATCACCATTTAAAATTATTCTCTCTATATCTCATCAACGATTGATATGAAACGTGAAAATATTAGTCTCATAAGTTATGGGTGGCCTAATTTAAATTATCTTAATGTGTGGGGTTTACATCTTTTCCCCTTAAAAATGTTCATCCTCGAATGATAATTCACTTTTTTGGGGATAAGTTTGAGGAACTTTTCAAAATTTCGACCAAGTTTTCTTTGTAAAATGGACTTTAAAAAAAATCTAAAACTCAGAAAAGTTCAACAGGGTGCCTCAAAGAGTGACAATACATAATCAAAGCTCCAAGTACAATCAAATACCAATAGTGCATGTACTCATCTCACTTCTCATCACTGACTAAATGACATTGAAATCACTAAGAAATAACTAATTTGCGATACATAAGTTTTGTAATACTTAAACTGATAAATTATACGTCTGTAGCATCCACACGACTAAATTTTTACCCCTAAATACTATGTCACGATTCCGACTCGCCGTGAGTGACAGCCACACTAAAAATCAGTGGGAAAACCAACACCAATCAACCCGTAATTAACTCCATAATTAAAATAACAATTTAAGTAAAAGAAGTCAAGATTCATATCCAAAAACCACTGTCTAAAAACACTTGCAAAAGTATTCCCCATAGAATTAGAAGGTTGTGTATCAAAATTCTATATAATCTAGAATAAGAGGATGCAATCCCAAAAACAAGAAAAAAAAATCGAAAAAGTTTGAGCCCCAAATAGATGGACTAAGAAAATAAGGATGAATCCGTGGCAGACCGGAGTAAGTAACTCATCCTTGGATTCAATAACCAGGGAATCACAATTGAGATGGCGAAGCAATCACCTGAATATGTCTTGTACTCAACAAAGAAAAAACAAGTGCAATATGAGTACATAAACCACAATGTACTGGTAGGATTATCGTGTAGCTACAAAGTTATAAATGTAAACACATAACTAAAACATAGTAAAGACAAGACAAAACATACATCAACCAAATCAACAATACACAAAGACTCTCAATCACCAATCCTGACTTAACTATTTACATGAAGCATGTCCCACATAATCACAAACAAGCCTGATTCATTCAAGGAACCAATACACAATAGAATAGTCAAACATGTACCAGGCATGATACCTGAATCAAATGATAACATATACCAGACGTGGTACTCTAGCCAATCAAGAGATATTCTGTATCAGGCATAATACCCAAGACAACCGATAATATGTACAAAGCGTGGTACCCGAGCCAATCAAGAGACATTTTGTACCAGACATGGTACCTGAGTCAACCAAGAGATATATCGTACTAGGCGTGGTACCCGAGCTAACTGATAGTCAAACAAACACAATCACACTTATAAATACAAGTAATCAAAACACTTTTATTACATGAGATTATCAACAATTCATCATTTCATATTTAACCCTTACGTTTTTCCTAACATGCATTGTACATGTTTGACTACAAAGACAATTAACATTCATATATAACTTTACTGGGAAAATAACAATTGTCACCTATCTCGAATCTAGCCTTCGAAGCTCTATTGAACTTGCGTTTTCCCCTTGTTGAGATACCTAGCTTGTTCTTGATCTACAAATAATCAATACAACACATAATCACACCTAAATAGCCTAAAACCATGGATTATACCTAATCCCAAATCCTAGGTCATTCTCATGATCATCCCACCTAAATAAGGGGTTCTCCACCATTAAATTGAACAAAACTTTCCCTTAAGATTGTCACCACAGATTTAAAAAAGTAATTAACTTACCTTC
The DNA here is from genome assembly GCF_019186545.1 of Solanum stenotomum. Lineage (NCBI taxonomy): Eukaryota > Viridiplantae > Streptophyta > Magnoliopsida > Solanales > Solanaceae > Solanum > Solanum stenotomum. The sequence continues at coordinate 56,584,757 of NC_064286.1, forward strand.
ATAGATGAAAATGATTGAAAATAAGAGAAAATTACCCTAGGTCTCCCCTACACATCCCCAAAAAATTCTTGGTTGATTATGAGCGGTTTTGGGGAGTTTTCGCTTTTTAGAGACTTATCCTTCCATAGAGTCCTAATCCCACTACAACGACGGTGTTGTAGCATGTTATTGTGCTATAATAGGAATTAATTTGGCCATTGTAGTACTCTGCCCTGTAATACCTCAGAAAATTTTTGAGCTTAGACTCGAACCATCCTTCATAGTGAGTAAGTTTTTTCCAAGGAATTTAATTTTTTTCTAAGTGCTAAAGTCACTAGAGGTAGCACCTTGAGTTCCAAAGAGAACTAGAGAGAAACCATTCAAGTCATTCCTAAGTTCCTTTAAGTTTTGGGTCAACTTCAAATGACCATAACTTTCAGTACACGACGAGTTAGGTGACCTATAAGATATCAAATGAAAGGTCTTTGGATTATCTTTCCAACACCACCAAGTTTGCTAAATGTTGAGCTTGGATGAGAGAGATATGACCGTTTGAGTGCAGCCTCTCTAGATGAGGCATTTCCATCCGAACTAAGGAGGGGTATTTTGGTCTTTTTCCTTACCCAATCAGCTTAAAACGAATTTTAGTAATATTTTGGGGAAAAATCTGCTTTGGATCTGTTTTCATAAATCAAAATACACTTAGGGTTTTAGTTGAGAGATCAAGAAGAGAAAAGAGGAAAGAATCAAAGCGTTCGTCGAGATTCTTGAGTTTTGTTGTGGAGTTTCGCCATGGAATTTTCCCCTAAGAGCTATGTAAGTTTCCATAGTGTTGGGTTCATTCACCCACACACCAATCATGCTATTTTTCAGCATAATTTTGTTCTTGAAGTCGATGAAATTGAGTTCTTGATAAACATTCTTGAAGTTTCATTCTAGATCTTGTTTTGTTGGGGTTTTGATGAATTCTTGAGATAAATCCTTTGAATGTGAGGGTTGTTTTGACTAGATTAGTGTGTACTTAGGTTGGGTATTCGAATCTAAGTGATTGGGGAAGAAACCGTTCGATTCTAGGCGAGTTACAGTGAGAAAATGAGTAAAGAAAGTCGTCGGGGTTTTCTGGGTTGGGGCCTGGCGCCCTACGCCAGCCAGGGCGCCCCAACCACACCTCTGTAGGTAGAGGGCTGGCACCCTGCATCACTCAGTGTGCCAGGGTCACCTGCCCCCACCCCTTCTCCGTTAGTTTCCCCGTTTGAGTCTTTTAAAATGGTACCTTCAAGCCCTATTGATTCTAAACACTCTAAACTACTTCTAAACACCTAGAAATCATTCACAACATGAATCATAACCTTGAGTTCATAATTCAAATTCAAGAGAGAGTTAAGAGTAGAGTTCAAGAAAGTGTTTGAGTTTAATTATGAATCTTTTGAGATCACCTATCGATTTGAGCTAAGTTTTGAGGAAGTAAGTATGAGAATGATAAGAGTCATATACATGAATTCCATAATGTTCTTTAGACCCTGGAGTCGATTCGTTCATGCTCATAAATTCCACATGAACTCCATACATAGAGTAGCTTCGAGTTCTAAGTCTTTGAGCATTGAGTTCCTAATTCTTTTGAGATTATATTCCTACTTGTGGGACTACTACATGTTACCATGAAGCCCTCGAGTTGAGTTGTTCATGCCCATAATTCCGCATGAACCCTATGGTCGAGCAGTTTAGTGATGAGTAATATCATTGAGTCTTCAGTTCTGAGTACTGAGGTTCTTTATTTTATTTAAGATCCCTGAGATGAGTCGTTCATGTTCATAATTCCACATGGACCCTATGATTTGAGTTATAAATTTTAAAAAGCTTTTTAAAGCCAACACTGGAGTTTTTAAATTGAATTTTGAGAAAGTAAAGATTAGTTTTAAGAAAAGAGTTTTCTAAAACATGATTAGTATGATAATCAAGTATGCCATCAATGTATGAGCGGTATGGTATCTAGATATACAATCAATGTTTATGCAGTATGACTTCCCGAGTCATCAATGATCATATTATAATATGATTTTGAAATGTTTTTGAGAAAGAGCAGAGTTGAGTTCATTTTCTTTAATATGATATATGAGAACTAAGTATTTCCAAGAGTAAATGTTTTCACATTTGAGAGGAGAGGAAACTGAGATTTCCAAAAGAATTTGAGCAGTTTGAGTACCATCTCTTTTAAGAGAATGATTTTTGAGTAATAATCTCAAACCACAGAAAAAGTTATGTTTTTAAACATATGAGCAAGTATATTTCGGGACTAGTATTGAACATCCATATGGGGGAGAGTTCAGATAACTCACATCTCCCATAAACCATGTAGCCAACGTGGGTAGAAATGGTCATACTTTTTAGATGATTCCTTAATGCTTTTAGCATAGACTAGTGGATACACTTAGTAGTAGGTTCTATACCCCAACAAAGTATAGGATGGCCCTGGTAGCATGAGGCAAGACAATGTATCATCACATAACCCATAGTGATGGTTGTCGGTTAGAGAATCTCCCATAAAGTTACTTGTATTTTCATATACAAAACTAAGTTACTATTGTGTTTTTTCAATACATTGAGTTGTTATCTACATGTTTTAAAGCTTTTGTTTATACTGCATCTTTATTACTGCTTTATATTAAGTTGAGTATCCATAGTTGAGTACCCTGAGTTGAATATCTTATCATTGAGTTGAGAAGAGGTAAGTATGTTTACTTTCCACCCATTCAAGCTTATGTTTATGCTTTAGAATTTTCCTTACATGCTCATACATTCCATATACTGAGTCATTTGTCCTGCATTGTTTCATGATTCAAATACATGTATTCAAGATCATCAACAAGCGATTTGTTGAGGTCATGGGATGTTCCAGTGAGCTTTGGTGAGCCTTCTTATATGTCACAACCCGAGTCTACACCTTGGACATGACCGACACTGGAGAAACACTACTGGTCCTCAAGCGAACCCTCATCCTGGCTAACTACAAGCGGAAGACTAACTCAAACATACAAAGCTTAAAACATAATAAAATTAATTGAAACTCAAATAATTAACTCAGAATATAATCGTATATTCAACTAGCCAAAACTAGGCAACTCAAGTCTTTAAAATATTTAACAAAATAAATGAAACAAACTTCTCAAACTCTACTGTCTATCTATGAAGCCTCTAACTGATAAAGATGGAAGTCGGGACAAGACCCACGACATCCTAACAACTGATATAACTGAAAGTACAAATGGAACCCTCAGGAAGTAAGGAGGCTCACCATAGCTAACTAGAACTGCATATGGTATCAATGAAACTCTTATTGATGATTCTGAGTACCTGTATCCGCATCATGAAACGATGCAGTCCAAATGGCTCAGTACATGGAATGTACGAGCATGTAAAGGGAAATCTAAAGCATAAACATAAGCTTGAAATAGTAGAAAAGAAGAATACTCAACTCTTCTCAAACTTACTCAACTCAAGGAATACTCAAAACTACTCAAACTTACTCAACTCAGAAGTACTCAAGGATAAGATACTCAACTGAGTAATAAGGTTCTCAACTCAGTGAAATGGGGCTCAACTCAACAATAAGGTACTTGACTCAATGAAGAATATTTCAACTCAAGATACTCAAGAATAAAGTAACAATAAAAGATGCAATATATGGAAAACTTTTAAAACAGTAGACAACGACTCAATGTATTGAAGAATACAATAACAACTCAATTTGTATTTAATTAAATATAATATAACTCTGTGGGAGATTCTTTAACCGACAACCATCACTATTGGCTATGTGATGATATAGCGTCTCGCCCACGCTGCCAGAACTGTTATATACTTTGCCAAGGCATAAAACATCTCAACTAAGTGGATCCACTAGTCTATGCTAAAAAGCATTAAGGAATCATCTAAAAGGTATGACCCTTTCTACCCACGTTAGCTACATGGTTTATGGAGACTTGAGTTATCTGAACTCGTCCCCATATCGGTGCTCAATACTACTCCCAAAAATATACTCAGCTCATATGTTTAAAAACATAACTCTTCCTCTGATTTGAGATAATTTCTCAAACTATCCTCTTAAAAGAGGTAACTATTCTTGAAATAACTCGAAGGAAAATCTTGAAAGATGAACCCTAGCCTTAGCGTTTCTTGAATTCCTTGAGCGTAGAATTTTAGGAGTGAATGAGAGGGTTTGATTTATGAAAACTGATTTTTCTACACGTTTAGGGTAATTTAAATGGCCTCCTAAGGGTTTTTAGGACCAAAATACCCTTTAAGAAACAAATAAAATGAGCTGGGAGTTGGAATAATTTTTCAGCAGGCAGTGAGGTCCGTATTGGCTCCGTAACACGGAGCCATCGCGGAGCTGCTGCCAGGTTTGGGCGTCATTAGTAAATCAGTCATAACTTTTTACTCAGAGCTCGAAATTTAGCAAACTCGGTGGAGTTGGAAAGAGAACTCAAAGGGCTTTAATTTAATATCTTATGGACCACCTAAATCATCCCTTAATAAAAGTTATGGTCATTTGAAGTTGATCCAAAACTTAAGAAAAACTTAGGAATGACTTGAATGAACTCTCTTTACTTCTTCTTGGAACTCAAGGTGCTACATCTAGTGACCTTAACACTTAAAAAAATAGTTAATTCCTTGGTAAAATCTCACTCACTACGAAAAACGGTTCGAGTCTTAGTTTGAAAATTTTCTGAGGTGTTTCATTATATTCCGAAGGACTTTACCTTTACCTTACAGTTAGTAGTTTTGAGATGTCGTGAGTCTTGTCCTGATATCTTTCTGTAATAGTAGAGGCTTCATAGATAGACAGAGTTGAAGAGTTTTATGTATTTACTTTCTTCTGAGTATTGTTCAGGCTTTGTTAAAGTTCACTATTGGAATTCAATAAATTTAATTCAGTTTTAAGATTTTGCATGCTTGAGTTAGTCTTCCGCTTCTAGTCAGCCAGGTTGAAGGTTCTCTTGGGGACCAACAATGGTTCTTGAGTGTCGGCCAGGGTGTAGACTCGGGTCGTGACATGCCCTTTGCCTTAGCGGCTTGCACAGAAATTAAACTTGTAAATTCTCTCAAAAGTCTCCATTTCGCAATACATCTTCAAACCTTGATGTTGAAACTAACACCCCCCCCCCCTCCACCCCACCAAATTTGATATTGAAAGTTCTACTTATCTGAATTCACTTATGAAATTACAGCCCTATTGTCAAGACCTAGACCATCGTGAGTTGCACCTACACTAACCCTTCGGTGGAAGAACTATTTTCTAACCCAGCGTGACCCATCAAGACTAGTTTTAGAAATCAATCATGAAAGGAAAACAACTAATTAGCAATCTTAATAGATAAAAGATCAAGTTCCCATAAAGTCAACCACTTAACAAAATCATTGCAGAATTAGCTCCCTACAATCTGAAAGTCATAATACTAAAATTCTCAAGTATCTGAAATAAAGGAGATGCAACCCCAACTAATAAAGTATAGGTCCAGAATCTAAATGTCTATGCCTGAAAACATAGACAACTAGATAAGGAAGAAACCATGGTAGCCCAAAATAAATGGCTCACCCTTAAATTCAGATGTTTTCCATCTCACAACTGAGATCTCGAAGAAACCAACTAAATATGCTCTGTACTCAACAAACACACACCACTCATGGAACCTATACATAAACTAGCTATTAGTGTACCAATATGGTACCCGAGCCAACCAATATTATTATTCATACCAAGCGTGGTATTCAAGCCAGCCGTTAGTATTCATGTACCAGAATGGTATCCTAGCCAACCATCAACCACAAATAATAGCATGCACAATCACAATGAGCAACCAACTTGAAACCATAAGTAATTGAACAAGTTAATTACATGAGATTACACCATGATATCATTTCACATTAACCTTTCAGTTTTCCCCCAAATGAATTACACAATAATACTACAAAGCAGTTAACATGCACACATTCCATACTTTCTAAACAACAATCATCACCTACCTAAAAAAAACCTTGGAAACTTTAAAAAACACGAGTTTTCCCTTTTTAAAGTGCCTTGATTTGTTCTTGGTCTAACTAATAATGAAAACACAATAATCAATCAATAATCGCTTAACAATACCTGAAATAAAACCAAATCCTAACCCATATCAATTAATGATTATTCTATCCAACAAGGGTTCTTTCCACCTTTAATTCAAGTTAAACCCTCCCCAAGAGTAAACCTCTATATTCTAAAGCGTAAGAATCAATTTACAAGTTAAGGGAGAAATTCACATACCTATATTGAAGAAATTGGTGGAAAAACTGTAAAAGAATGCCCTAAATTGCCTTCCTTCTTCTCAAGAACGGAATGCAAAAAGTAAGAGGGTTTTAGGACTTTTCTGCGTTAAATCTTGACTTATTCTTCTATATCGACCTAACTTGCTATAACGACGTCGCCATAGCAGTCCAACCCAATATAACGCCTGCTAAGTCATCTTGCTATAACAGAGTGACGTCTGCTGTAGTGGCCTACATGGAATTAGAGGCTTGGAAACCTCTCCAAACTCCTAGATTTCACAACATACCTTCAACCCTTGACATCCTACACTAATCCCTTATGCAAAGTTTGATCCCGAGAGTTTTACTCACCTGAATTTGATACTAAAATGTCCTATGGGTTTCTTAATGTCTTAGCTACTAGAAAACAGAAACACAACTTAGACATATCACCTGATCCATTCCTGGATTGTCCTAGACCTTCTTCACTCAAAATCTATCTAAGATTAGCCTAGCGTAGAGTTCTTAAGTCTATCCAAAAGTTTTTCTGACCTGATTCATTCACCTTTGGTCTACCTATAACGATCAGAGTGGGTCCATTTATGGAATCAAAGCCTAAGCTAATAGAAAAACCAACCTAAGCTTTAACATTTTACTAATTCTTTTTTCGGATTGCCCTAGACCTCACCTTGCACAAAAACATTACTGCTAATAAAATGAAAGTGAACAAAGCCAAACCAATATGATATTCAATAAGCCCAATTTTTTGAGAGAAAAAACCTGAATTTGTTGAGGAAGATCGGTTGTAGAGGAAAACCTATAGTCAAACTGAGAATTGCAGCCGAAGTTTGCTAAAGAGTAGTCTTCCACTTTGTTGTTTTATCTAAATGTATACACAATTTTGAAATGGCCAGCTGATAATTTGAATGAAATTAAGCTCCACCCTGAGTCTAGGTATGGGTAATTTTAGGGGATTCTTTATTTTCTTTGAAGCAATCAACAATGATTTTGGAGTCAATTGTGAGTTTTCGAGCTTGATGAATGTAGAGCGCATCATGAAGAATAGAATTAGATTTCGTCTGAGGTTGACCTAGTCTAAAATTTTCAACTCACTACTCCGAAAGTTATCTTAAATTCTTTTATCACCGATTTACCCATAACCACCGTAAGGGTCTTTACATACTAGTTCCTTACCTTCCATACATATGATCTATGAGAGTTATACCACTCTAACAAACAAAGGCATAAGCTATGTAGGATCTATAAAACTTATTCTTTTCACAATGTAAGCGCAAACCCTTTTTTTAACACGAGCTTAATGAATATCTGATGCAAGCACACACATTTTTGGAACATTTTTCAGATAAATATGTCTTTGGTGAGAACACACAATATATACGCAATAATATAGGTAGAAGGAATCTCATGGACATGCGATTCACATTTTCTCATGCTTTAAGAAGTAATTCTTGAATTAATTTTCAGAAAGTTTGTGTGTTCTAGCATAAACATATGTGCTGCCTGTTATTCATGTAAGCAACATTTTGATATATTTCCGCTGTACATATAGTTTTTCAACAAAAAGTAGCATCCAAGTAAGTAGTTCTTAAGTGACACATGACATGAAATTAGTGAGCTATGAAGACCCATATCCTAAAAGCATATAAATTGTAACTCTCAAAACAGATACATTTCTGTCTTACAGGTAATTAATAACACATTATAAAAGTGATTAAACTTAGACTGCCAAATCACATAAACTTTGGAAAATATGTGTCACTTAAATAATGACCTACAAGGTCTGTGTCATATAAACAAGTAACTTATAAGGTCTAAAACTTGCGAACAAATAACCTACGACATACGGGTGTATAGTTTCTAAAAGGGATGTAATATATAAGCAAGTGATTTGTGAGCCATGTAGCATTCAAGACTTTTTTTTATAAAATACATAACACATAAACATGTCCTTTATAAACCATATAACCTATAAACATGGATTCCTTTGGCATGCAATCTATAAGCATGTGATCTAAAATAGTAGCATACAACAAATTAATTGGTGATGCACATAAGTACGTGGACTCCTTATATGGACATGAGCAATCCTCCCCTAATGAGCTAGCTTTTGAGGTTGAGTTAGGCCTAGGTGTCATATCTTTACATGGTACCAAAGTCAGGTCTATCCCCGTTTGGGCTCCCGGTCCACGCTCCAGTCGAGCCTGGGCGTCAAAGGGGGGGGGGGGTTAGAGCGGGTAAAAGTCCCACATTGGTTCGGAAATGATGTACTGACGGAATCCTTACATGGACTTGAACAATCCTCTCCTCATGAACTAGCTTTTGGGGTTGAGTTAGGCCTAGGTGTCATATCTTTACGAGTCCTACTCAATAATTGAGTAATAGTACTATATATGTTATCAACTTTGTGCCAATACACCAACAATCAAATTCTTAACAGATCAATAAATAAGCCTTAATATGAATATTCTAAGTTCTAACTAAGAGCCCGTTTGGATTGACTTATTGTTTTTTGCTTATTAGTCAAAGTTTATTAAGTTAGGATTTCTAACTTGTGTTTTTAACTTATTTTTGCTATTTTGATTTATAACCAAGTGCTTAAAGTATTTTTTTAATTTTATCCAAACACTGTAAAAGTGCTTAAAGTCCCTAAAATAAGCCAATCAAATAAGCTCTAAGACTGGGTGAAAACTGACTTAAAATACATTACTATTTTTCCAACCTTCGGTATAGCAAAGATCTTTGCTTTGGCAAAGGTCACTATAGTAAATAATTCATTTGTTAGGGTGACCCTAGGTTAGGCCAATGGGGAAACAAATGGGTTTTGAGTAGGCCAATGGGAAAACAAATGGGTCAGAAAATTACTTTTTGGTCACGACTTAAAACTTCTAGGTTAGGCCATTCTCAGGTGGAATGTGAGCAAGGCGAGGTCTAGGGAAATTTTGAAATGGGTTGGGTAATATGTGTCACACCCCTTTTTCTTATCACCCTACACTTACGGGTTTGAAAAAAAGTGTTTCCAATTAAAGTGATTATTTCCTCCTTAAACATTGCACTATGCTCTCAAATATTATTTTTTTCATTTTCACATTTGAACTTTGTTTGCTTGAAAGCTTCTCATTTATTTTCTTCTCTCTTTTTTTTTTTGTCCTTTTCACTCCTTTTTGTCGGAGGTTTTTTTCATATATATATATATATTTTTTTATTATTTTTTTAATTTTTATTATTATTATTATTATTATTATTTTTTTTTTTTTGAAGATTTTCTTTGTGTGTATTTCTTTTTGGGCATTCACATATTTCACCTTTTCACTTTGTCAACCAACTTAGATCTTTGACAGTGAGTAGATTTTGGATATTGCGTTCAAGAAGGTGGGACCAAGGGAAAGTGCATTTATGCACTCAAAAAGATATATGTGAAGATGTGATTGTTCAAATAAAAAGATTTTAGGCTCAAAACGAGAGTTCTATGGATAACATGATATTTGGTAGTCTTCAAAGGCAAAATCGGATCAAAGAAATCCTAAAAATCATTTTCCAAGTCAAGTGTTGCTCAAAATTTCAGCTCAACAAATTTTCCGACCAAGTTCTAGATCAGTAATGCAATGTCATTGAATTTTAGATGTAAAGTGCACCACACAATACACATGAAATAGGTTTGATTTATTTCTACCGTGACTTTAAGCAAAAGAATTTCTCAGTGTCACATAAGATAATTAAGAGGCATCATGAAAATTTATTTGTCACAACAAAGAAGGTTCCCTTTATAATGCCAAATAGTTTAACACATTTCTTTTTCTCATGCACACTCCTAAGTATGTTGGTACCAAGCAAATCAAGAAACACTTCTTTTTATTCTTTAGTAAGACAAAAAAGAAAATCCTTTTTATTAAGGAATACCATACCCATAGGGGATTGACTATGTATTTCATCGAGGTGATGAGAATCAAGTGTGCATAGTTCGCCAAGCTTGAAACATAAAGTAAAAAACTTATTTTAAAAAAAAAGAATAAAAACTTTTGTTTTCTTTTAATGAGAATGCACAAACTTTTTTCATTTTTTTTGGATCTTAAAATGAGGATGAAAAACTGTTTTTTTACAACTTAGATCGTCGAATCCGATGAGAAATGCCCACATATCTCATCAACGTGAGAATAAAGTGCACATAAATCGTGAAGATTTCAAACAAATTTCTACATTTTTCCATTTTTGATTTTCAATAAATAATAGAAAACTTCTTTTGATTGATTTTTTTTCTGAACAAGGGTCAACTTTTTTTTCGAACTTAGATCACCGAACCCGAGGTCACTGAATCCGAGGAAGGGTTGCCTACATATCTCGTCGATATGAGAATCAAATGTGTGTAGCTCTTGAAACTTGAAATATGAAGTGAATAACTTTTTTTTTGAATTTGGAAAATTTTGGTGAAGGAAAATAAAATTATTTTGATTTTTGAATAAAGATCACCAAATTCGAGGAGGGATGCCTACGTATCTCATCAAAGTGAGAATCAGGTGCGCGTAATTCGAAATGCTTAAAATATGATTGACCTATAAATGGAAAAATTGTTTCGTGTTGGAATATATTATTGCAAAACGATAAGAACCGTACTATTTGAGATTTATCTAAAATAGGTGTAATTAGTAAAAAAACATAGAAAGATTCTATGTATTTATTTAACATAATCTATCTTAAAGACAATCAGCATTCAAACCAAGCTTTCCAAACGATATAACAAATAGCACATAGTCATGAACATGTTGGTCTAAAAGACGATTTCTGTTTTAGATATCCCCGTCCCTTGTGTTGAGCAAGACTAAATTGAATGCACGTGATGCAAACAACGGGGAACCAACTAGGGATACATGTTTGCATTGTAGTTCTACGAGGATTAAACTTGATAGAGAAAGGTATCTAGACTTATTGTAAAACAAGCAAACAACTCGATTCAGGGAGTAACAACGTACCTATAGCAATGTTTTTCAGCTTTGTGTGTGGGAGCTCTCCATCCTAAACATGTGTGAATAATAATCATTTACCATTGATCAAAGACCCACTGGCTATATCTTGACAGAAGTGGGGGTGCACACAATTGCAATTCTGAGATTCTATTATTGAAAACTCAGATAGGTGCACGAGGGAAAACATTTATATCACAGTTCAATAATATTAAAACAATTAATGAGCAAACATGTAGCACATTAGGCCTATACATATAACATATTGAATAATATAATAAGAGTCTTGTACAAGTCAATATACCAAAACTCAAATTTCAGTGACGACTTTGTAAATAAATAATCTCTTATCAAAACATCACTTTAATTGAGTTTTTTTTAAAGCCGTGTAAGTGTGGTAAAAAAGGGGTGTGATAGATGACGACTTTGTAAATAAATAATCCCTTATCAAAACTTCATTTTAATTGGAAATACTTGTTTTAAATCGTGTAAGTGTGGTAAAAAAGGAGTATGACAATATTGCTAAGTTTGATTTATTTTTTCTAGTATCTAAGACATTAAGAAACTCATAGGGCTTTTCAGAATCGAATTAGGGTGAGTAAAACTCTCAGAATTGATCTTGACATGAAAGGGTTTGTGTGGGAAGTAAAGGGTCGAAGGTATATTGCGAAATGGGGGCATTTTGGGAGGTTTCCGAGCCTCTAATTTTGTGCAATCCGCTATAGCGGGCATCACAACGCTATAGCAAGATGTCTGTGCAGGCGCTATAGAGGTTGTACATGCACTATAGAGGGGGAAACTACTATGGTGATGTCATACGTTATAGTGGATCAGGCCGCTATAGCGGGGTAAGTGTAACACCTCACAACTCTATTCTTAGAATCTGAATAGTTTGTTGTAAGTATATGTGAACCAGGCGATGTCCTACTTGCTCATATGTTTTAAGGTCTTTTATCAAGTGTAGCAAGGGTATTAGAAGTTATTTAGGACCATAAGAGTCCTCTTACACCAAGTCAAGTTCAAAGCATTTCTATCAGCTAAGTTGTCGAATTAGTCCATATACGGGTCAACTTCAAATGACCATATCTCATATAATATGAAGAGTTAGGTGGCCCATAACCTATCAAATTAAAAATCCATGAGTCTTTTTTCCAACGCTGCCAAGTTTGCGTCAATCCAAGTTCGGGATAAAAAGTTATGAGTGATTTACTAGAAATACTTTAACCTGGTATAAGCTCTATGATGGCTCCGTGACACGAAGTGAATACGGACCTCACTGTCTACTAAAATAAAATTTCAACTTCCAACTCTTATAATTTATTTTCTTGAGGGTATTTTTATCATAAAAACCTTTGGAAAGTTATTTAAATGGCCTAAAATGTGTATTAATCAGTTTTTCATAATTAAATCCTTTCATTCACTGCTAAAATTCTACTCTCAACAACTTCAAGAAACACCAAGGCCAAGATTCATCTTTCAAGATTCTCCATCAATCTTCCTTACTAAGTGCGTCACAACCCGAGTCTACACCCTAATCGAGACACGGTACTCAGAACCATGTTTGACCCAAGTTAACCCTTTGTATAACATATCAAATCATATCATATGAAAACTGAAGCAGAAGCTATAAACTAAAAACATAACTAAATTAAAGTTTAAGAATAAGTCTATTACAACTAATACTAATGTTGTAACACCCCGTATTCAAAACAGACCAAAAATGCAGATTTTGAGAAATTGCAGGTGCAACTTACGGTCACCATCCACGGACCGTAGGTCAGACCACGGCCCGTGCTGGTGGTCCGTGGTTCACCACTGCAACCCCTCCCCAAACCAGATCAGAAATTTGGCTAAGTGTTGACCCACGGCCGGACTTACGGTCCGTAGGTCAGGTCACGGACCGTAGTTCGTGTCCGTGGATCGATGCCCCAAAAGCCCAGCTTCAGTCCCAAACTACGGTTGACCAGCACGGACCGTCGTTCGATCCACGGTCCGTAGGTCTAACCGTAGATCGAAGGATAGCAGCCAGTTAGCTGAAAATTCTGATGGGTCAACTTCAGATGGTCATAACTTTTAGCACAAAATGAATTATGTGTCCCATGACCTATGGTTAGATAGATAATTGAATTATCTTTCCAACGCCACCTAGTTTGCTAAATTCCGACCTCCGAGTAAAAAGTTATGCCCGTTTTAGTGAAGACCTGTCGGGCAGACTCGAACTACGGACCCAATCTACGGACCGTAGATTGACCTACGGACCGTAGGTCCAAACCGTCGATCACTCCGACAGCAGTTAATTCAGGGGTCTTTTGGTCTTTTCCTATTTCGTTTAACCCCTAAGATACGTCGTTTAAACCCTAAATCATGAGGTTTTAATTAGTTTAAGCCTAGAAACATAACTAGAACTTACCTAAGTCAAATTCATTAATCAAAACTTAGAAAATTAGAAGCAAGAGAGGAGAAAAAGGTCAAGAACCCTAGTTCAAGAACGCAGCGAGGTTTCTTCAGTTCCAGCCCCGAAATCGAAAGATTTCTCCGTGGAATTCGTCACCAGGTATGTGGGATTTCACTAGTGGGTTCCTTTCGCCCATTAGGTCCCTAGAATTCAGTCAGATTCTTGATTCCATGATTATGAACAGACCTAGGGTTTCTAGAATTTCAACAGATCATCATGAATTAGTTATTTAAATGTTCCAAATCAGATTATCATGTTATTGCTCAGTTTATCGCATGAATTTCAGAACCCTAGCTATGTATTTCTTTAGTTCTTGAATTACACATGCTAGGTCAGATATTTCAGTATTCAGTTATACATGCCTCAGTTTATGAATGCATCATTATCAGATTAATTGTTGCATTCTCAGTTTGCATGTTCAGTTTCGAGCTATCCAGTATTTACAGAAATTCAGTCATAACCAGTTAACCACTTAATTCATTGGGAGTAGCATAATACCGAGTTGGACTAGGGTTTCAGCGTACCCATATAGTCCCAGAACTACGAGCCACGTAGGTGTAAGTCCCCTCTGTGGGCAACATCAGTTTAGTGATCACGCCAGCATGCCTCTATACCTCTGGCAGGGTATATTGGGTCCTCTCGATGGGGCGTATACATCGGACTCCACATTTAGCTCATGTGGTTTTATGTCGGTTATTAGTAGCTCCCACAGCTCAGTCAGACTCTATTGCATTGACCATTTATCAGTATATTCAGTACTCAGTCTCAGCATGTTATAAATTGGTCATTGCATCAGTTAGCTCAGTATTCAGTATTTTCAGTATCTATATCTTGTTCAGATTATTTCATTGCTTTATTGCTTTGTTCAGTTATATGTTCTTTCAGCTTTACTCTATCCTGCATGCTCAGTACCTTCCAAGTACTGACGCATACGTGCGCTACATCTTCTCGTGATGTAGGTTCAGGTTCTCAGTATCCAGATCACGCTTAGATCGGTTCTCGATCTCCAGTTCAGCAGAAATCAGTGGTGAGTCCTCATTCTCCGAGGACAATAGTCATGAGTTTCTTTTCAGTATTTTAAGTCTTTAGTTTCAGTTTTTGCTAGATCTAGTTGGGGCATGTCCCAACATTTCTAGTCAGTTTAGAGGCTTATTTCAGACATAGCTAGATTCAGCTTAGTGTTTTGAGTTTGATATTTCTTTTGTATTAAACTCTCAGATTTCATATATTCAGTTACAGTATATGGGTATTCCCATCTTTTCCAATTTATTTATGATTTAGCTTCCGCATCAGTTTATTTTCGTTAGTATGCTCATGATCATGCCAGCAGGGTTAGCTTGGGATCACTTGTGGTCCTAGGTCCCGTGTCCGCGTCTCGGGGGTAGCTCGGGGCGTGACAAATGTTCGGGAGCCTCTAAACGAAATAAAATAATTTATCGGGACAAGACCCTGAATTGCCTGAAAGCTAACACAACTGAAGTGAATAAAATCTAGCATCTCATAACTAAAGTCCTTAGAATGCGAGGAGGACTCACCACAAAACTGAAAGTATAGGAACTTAGTGGAACGTCTACCCGCAAATCTAAATCTGAGTGCTGAAATCTACATCATAAAATAATGTTGCATAAATTAGTGTCAATACATGAAATGTATTGGTATGCAAGGTAAGGACTGGGATAAACAATTATACAAGCAAAAAGCACTATAAATCTGAGCATGAGTTATACACAAACAATAACAGAAGATCTGGGAGTCAAAATTGTGACATATGACATAATATTACAGAAATAATTTTTTTTTATCTGAGACCATATTTTTTGAAATCATATCTGAAGATCATGCAATCTGAAAGTCTTATACTGATATTATCAAGAAAATATAAAAAAAATGTAGTAAATCTTTTAAGTGGGAGTTTCTCATAACCAATATATATATATATATCGTGTGAGCTCATGATGCACCAACATACCATCCTCGTTAGGAGGGCTGCCCTATACCTTGCCAGGGTGTAGAACCTGCATGTCTAATGTGGATCCACTAATCTGAGTCTCGCAGGGTTAAATGATTAACTGTCAAAGCGGTGAAACATAATTCTACTATGGCACGTAGTTTTGAAACTCTGGCTATCTAGAACCCTCGTTCACTCGGTGCTAAATACTACTCCCAAAACATACTATTCATATGGCTCAAAACATATCTATTAAGCTTATCTAGAAGCTTATAATGAGTCTTACTAAAAAATCTTTTTCTAAAATATATACTGTTGTGAGTATGCTCAAATCCTTCTTTCTAAAATCATATGATGAAATCTCTTTCTAAAACATATCTTTCAACTCATGAGAAAGTTCTCTAGAACATGCATAACTTGTAGATTCTCAAAATAGCTTTCATAATAACATAAACGCTCTAAAATCATGCTTTGAAGATAAGATTAAGGAATCATAAATAAAATTCATTGCAAGAACTAATAAGGATGACCATGGAAAACCTTGTTAAACATAAAAAGGAAGTACAATAGTCAAAATTCATAATTATGAGTAAGTAAATTCAAGAAATCATGTAATTGGATCATAAAATTGGTGAATTTGAAAGTAGGCTTATAAACCCTAACCATAGAATTGAATTCATGAAAACTGAGAAATTTTAGACATGAGGATGAAAAGAATTCCTCATTAGAGTCCTACATACCTTGAATCACTCCAATTGAAACTCTAACTTTGAAGCAGAACCTCAACAGTCCCTTCTTAAACTTTAGGATGAGTCTTGGTTTTTCTAGATATGCGAGAAAGATTTGATGTTAGAATCTCATGAAGAATTTGTGATTAGAGAATGAGATTGCTTAGAAATACTATAGATACATGAGAGGAACACACCTTGATGTTGGAGATGGAGAAGAGGAGAGAATTTGAGAGAAAATAATCCCTAAGTTGTCCAAGAAGAATTTTCTAGTGAACCCTCAAGTTAAATTACTAAATAGAGCAGCTAAAAAATCGTGGACACTGAAAAATTGGTTTGGCACGATGCACCCATGCTACTGGCCGCACCGAGCCCATGGTCAATTTGGTAATACGGTGGCTACTGGAAAAAATGGCCTGGCGCGGTGCGCCCACGTTACCAGGTGCGCGGAGCGAATGACTAATTTGACGCCCCTCTAGTTCAATGGGAATAACATTTTACTCAATAGTCGGATTGACAAGTGGTCTGTGACGTTGGAAAGAATATTTGTAGACTTTTAATTTGATAGTTGATGGGTTACCTAACTCTTACTGTTTCAAGAGATATGGTCATTTGAAGTTGGCCCTTGTATTAACTCATGTGGAACCTTAGCCGATAGAAAAGCTTCGAACTTGACTAAGTGTTTGAGGTACCTCACGACCCTACACAACCTTCGACACACTTAGTAAACTTAGTAAAGGACCTTATAATATATGTAAAACATATAAATCATCAAGGTCGGGCCTATACAAATACTGAGGATAGTTCGATTCTTTTCTTAGAAGTTTCGGGACGTTACAATATGTAAGGCTTCAATGAGAGTATCCCTTCACTCTCATGCCTAAAGTATTTTTATTCTCCATAATTTCACAAGATTGTTAGAAGTAAAGCTAGGGTTTTTATGAAATTATGATCTTTCTTCAATAAGCTACATTTTCATTGTTTCACTTTGGTTTTAAAACCTTATAGTACCGATTTAGCATAATTTCTATGGTTCCTTAAATATTTATGACTTTTAAACATGAAAGAAAACATGATTTGATTTACAACCTAACTACATGTTGTTTTAAGGTATGACTTTTGATCATAGTGTGACATGTAATATGAATGATAAAAAGTTTATATACCCACTAGCATTATATGTATACTGTATACATGTTGTTTTGGGAGGACTATTTAGTATCAAGAGGACGCGATTTTAGAAACCCAAGTTCCATAACTACACGCCAACATAGTATTAAGTTTCACCGCTTTGATGGTTGACCTTTAGCCCTCTGAGGCTCATGTTAGTGGATCCACATAAGATAGAATAAGGTTCTATACCCCCGAAAAGTATAGGACAATCCATCCAACTGAGATTATAAGTTGGGCATTATGAGCTCAAATGACATATGTTGGTTATAAGAAACTTTTAATTTATGTGTCTTTTATGATATGTCCTTAACTCTATTTGAGGTATATTAATTATGCTAGTTTATGTTATGATTATGCAGGACTATTGCTTAGACTCAAAGATGTATATGAATTATGAAAGAAGGTCTTAAAACTGATATTTATGCATGCATTTCAAATGTTTCATTTTAGCCCCTCTATCGCGATTATGACTTTACATTTTAGAAACTTTATTCCATCGTTTCATCCATATGTAACTTTATATGAGTATGCTGGTGCTCTTACATGCGCAGTACATTCCACATATAGAAGCGTATCTTTTCTCTACATTGCATCCTTTAATGATGTAGATTTCAGCGTTCATTCTCAGACTTGTGGCTAGTAAGGTTGCAGTATTTCCAGTTAACACCTCTCCTCACTTGGGGACTCCATTAATTTAGGTCACTAGAATTTTTTTTCATGTTGTCTTTGGTTAGGTAGTTGGGAGATATGTCCCTGCAGACTTATATTTTCAATTTAACTAGTAGAGACTTATTCGAATAGTAGAAATATAGTTTCAATTTTTTTATTAATTATATTATTTAGTTATGTAATTCAACTTCCTCTTAGTTTCTTTATGTCATGCTTTGATATATACATCAAGGATTAACTTGAGATCACTCATGGTTCTAGGCACTGTCTCTTGGCTGGCGTATAGAATTGGGCCGTGACAGTAAGTCAAGGTTTTATGCAGAAAAGTCCCTAGAACTTCTTATTTTCTACAATATTGTTCTTGGGAGCAAGAAAGGCGATTTAGGGTAGTTTTCACCCATTTTTCCACCAAATTCTTTTATAAAGATAAGTTCATTACTCTCGTATCTTGTAATTTATTTCTTAAGCCTTAGAATCTAGGGTATTACTCTTGAAGGAGGGTTTTGACTAGATTTAATGTTGGTAAAAACATTGGTTTGGGTTGAATAATCATGAATTGGCCCGGTGTTTAAGATTTGGTTATAATCGAGGTATTGTTAAGCTAATATTGATTTATTATTGTGTTTCCATTATTGTTTAGTCGAAGAACAAGTCAAAGTACTTCAAAAAGGGAAAGCTCAAGTTCTTTAGAGTTTTCAAGTCTTGACTCAAGGTAGGTGATGGTTATTATTTTTCAAAGTATGTAATGTGTGCATATTAAATGCTTATTGGTATTATTATGCAATGCATATGGAGGAAAATGAAAGGTTAATGCAAAATGATCTTGTGTAGTAATATGATGCAACAAACCTATTTACTTACTTGTAGTTACAAACATGTTATTCATTGTGATTATGATTGTGATTACACATTTTGTTTATGATTGATGGTTGGCTCGGGTACCACGTCGATAAAGGAATACTATTAGTTGGGTCGAGTACCATGCCTGGCCATGAACACTAACATTGGTTAGCTCAGATACCACACTAGTACACTTATAGTTTGTGTGTGGGTTCCTTGGGAGAGCCGGAAATGTGCATTTGTCATCATATGGCCCATGTTTCATGCATTGACAATACAAGGATTGTAATTGGTAATTTGTAACATGTTGTGACTTTTGATATATATGCACGTGTTGGCCTATAGTACTATGTTGCAGTTACTTGTTTACATTCCTGTTTTGGAATTGGCCGTATTATCCTACCATTATACAATATTTGTGTATTGAAACTACACTTGCTCTTTCCTGGTTGAGTATATGACATATTCAGGCGGCTGCTTCAAGATGTTAGTTGAGAGACACTTGAATGTTCGAATCCAAGCGTAACCTATTCTTCCAGGCTACCATGGGTTCATCTCTGTTTCTTTGGCCATCTTTTCAGACACAAACACTTTAGACTATTATATTTATGCATTATAATTTTGGTACGATGACTTTCAGATTCTAAGGGATTTTTAATTCCAAAATGATTTTGACAAGACATTGAGTTTATGGAAACTTGATCCTTTATTTATATTAAACTCCTTCTTAGTTGTTTTACTTAATGATTTGGCTTCTTAAAATGGTTTGATGGGTTAGATATTAGTTCTTCCACTGGAGAATTTAGTGTGGGTGCCACTCACGACGATATGGGTCATGACCAGGGGCGGATCTATGAAGAGGTGTGGGGGTGCCACGCCACCCCCGAACTTCGACGGAAACTCTATATATACATAGGTAAATATATATAATATTTATATAAATATAAAGCGTGCCACCCACAAAACAAAACTGGCTTGTGGTGCCACGGTAGGAGAGCAACTTTAGAAGGCTGATATTGCGGGTTCAAATCCCATTTGTACCTATTTTTTTGAGAAATTTGCTGTTTATTTTTGTAATTGTTATTGACTTAAATTAAATTAATTGCATTATTACTCCTTTGACTTTTCTTTTATTTGATTAAATACTCAATAAAAGTGTAGTATCTTATTGTTTATATTTTATTGAATGATTTATGATATATATCGAAAAGACGAATAATTTAATCATAAAATTAATTTAATCGATAAGTCTATTTGGCACCCACGGACTCTAAATCCTGGATCCGCCACTGGTCATGACACTCTGTGACTCGAGACCCTTCGCCATGGCGAACCATTTGTTAGCTATGATAAACCTCGCAAACTTGGAATCCTTTGCAATAGCGAAGCCCTGTCAAGATTTCATAACTCTTTCTAATTTTAGATTTTCACCTACTCTTAATCCACGAAAACCTATATGAAGGTATATGGTCCTAAACACCCATAACAACAAGATAAGTTGTTACATGATTAAAAGGAATAATAAATAATTAAAACTAATGCATGTATACCATTTCATTTCTCAATGCATACGTCGTTTTTCAAGGTCTTAATTGACATCTATTCTTAAAATTAATTTACAAATCCTTTTAAGGAAATAGCACTAAGCTTGCTGATATTGATAGAAGGTTAGTGAATAACGTAGTGTTATGCTTGTTCTATGAGATAAGTAGGGGGCTATCCTCCTCCTCTCTTCTCCATTTACTGATATTAGTTAGTTATTGCATAGTTTCTCATCATTAATTATATGTGTATTACTATGATAAATTAATTATTAGTTTTGTATATTGCTATTTTAATTATTTATTTTCTTTAATCCTTCATTGAATACTCATATTTTAAGCAGAGATTTTTTTTTTGAAAATGGTCTTGTTACCCTATAAAGGTAAGGATAAAGCATGTGTACTTTCTACTCTCTCAAGATCACTAGTGGATTACACTTGCTATGTTATTGTTGTTGTAACCTCTAATGTGAATGCAATTTTAATTTTCATAACATAATACTACAATATTAATTATTTATCTTTGTTTATGACATTTATGATGTACAATTTATCTATTTCTCAATATTTTTAGGTAATAACAATTAGTTGTATAAAAATGAAAAAAATAAAGTAAGAATAATATAATGAAAGGGACATCAAGACAAAATCAAGGGGTAAAACTGGTAATCCAACGCATCTGGAGACATATATACATACTAAGCTGACAAGATTGGGAACTGAAAGTCGAAATAATCCAAATTAATATTTTCACAAAGCCTCTAGGAGAACTATACATCAAGCAGTCGGGACAAGGTCTCGTGCCGATACACTAACAGTTTGTGTGTGATTCCATGAGAGGACCGGATATGTGCATTTGTGATCATGTGGGACATGCATGTTTCATGCATTGGTAATTCAAGGATTGTAATTGGTAATCTGCAACATTTTGTGAATGTTGATATATATGCATGCATGTGTTGGCATACAGTACTACGTTGTAGTTACTTGTTCACATTTGTGTTTTGGAGTTGACTGTATGGTTCTACCGATACAGGATGTATATGTAACGAATTTGCACTTATTCTTTCCTTGTTGAGTACAAGACATATCAAGGCAGCTTGTTCGAGGCCTCAGTTGATAGACACTTGAATGTTCGAATTCAAGGGTGAGCTACTCTTGTGCGCTACCATGGATTCATCTTTGTTTGTCTGTCAAACTTTCCAGACACATACACTTTAGACTATTAGATTTATGCTTAATATTTTTTAGGGTTTCATCTCCATTAATGATTGTTTAAAGTTTTGGTACAATGACTTTCAGATTCTAGGGGGTTTTAATTCTGAAATATCTTTTGATAAGAGATTGAGTTTATGAGTACTCGATCCAATATTTATTTTAAACCGCTTCTTAGTTGTTTTACTTTATGATTTGTCTTCTTAAAATAGTATGGTGGGTTAAGTTGGGTTAATAATTGGTTCTCCAACCGGAGGGTAACTATGGGTGCCACTTATGATGATCTGGGTCATGACACTCTTTAACTTATGACCCTACGTCATAGCAAACCATTTGTTTGCTATGGTAAACCCCACAAACTCAGAATCCTTTGCTATAGTGAAGCCCTAACAAGATTTCAGAACTGTATTCCCAATTTTAGATTTTGACCAACTCTTAAACCACGATAACCTATATAAGGGTACTATGGTCCTAAACAACCATTACGACAAAATAGGTTGTTATAGGATTAAAGGGAGTAATAATTAATTAAAACTAACGAATGCATATCATTTCATTTCTCAATGCATACAACGGTTTTCAAGGTTTTAATTGAAATATATTCTAATAAATAATTTATAAATCCTTTTGAGGGAATAAAACTTGTCCACTAATTGACTAAAAAATTACCAATTAACCCTTTATGTGAATGAAGCTTGATGATATGGACAGAAGGTTAGTGAATAATATACTCTTATGCTCGTTCTATGAGAGAAGTAGGGGGCTAGCCTACTCCTCTCTTCTTCTCCATTTTGGTGATATTAGTTAGTTTATCATCACTATATGTGTATTACTATGATTAATTGTGTATTTTGCTATTTTATTGATTTATTTTCTTTAATCCTACATTGAATACCTATATTTTGAGCCGAGTTTTTTAGAAAATGACCTCTTTACCCCATAAAGGTAAAGATAAAGCATGAATACTTGACTACTTTTTACTCTCTCAAGATCTCACTTGTGAATTACACTTGGTATGTTACTGTTGTTGTAACCTCTAATGTGAATGCAATTTTAATTTTTATAAAACAATACTACAATATTAATTATTTATATTGCTTACAACACTTATGATATACAATTTATCTCTTTCTCAATATTTTTTAGGTACTAACAACTAGTTGTATAAAACTGGGAAAAAAAATAATTTTTTAAGATTGACAAATCATCAATTCATTTAAGTTGGATCTTCTAATCAGTTTAGGAAAAATATATATACATTTTTCATATTATTCTAACATATTATTTATAGAACATATATATGATTCTGAATTAGAATATAATAATTATGTTACCTTATAAGTTTTCAAAGATCTCATCCTAGTCAAACATTTGAACAATTATCCATAACTTTTCAACAAGGAAACAAATTATAAATGGACAAAAAATAAATGAGTTTGATTTTACTCTCCATTTTTATTTATCAAAATCTGGCAAAAACACACTATAAATAGTCTTTTTCACATTGCACCAAAGTATAACATTGAAATTAACTTGAGATTAATTTTGATTAAGAATGACCAAGTTTTTGAACTTTGCTGTTTGTTTCCTTCTCATTATTTCAGATTTGTCTTTTATATTCTTTAGTTTTTTTAAAAAAAAAATTGAGATTTAGCATGTTCATTTTTGTGACATATATGCTATTTAAACATCTGAGGTATATATTTTATATACTGATAATGTGAGGAATATTTCATGATATATATGTATAATTTCATCGGTTGTAATAGGTTGTTTCTTTGTTTTTCAAGTAACCATCTTTGAGTTTATATAGAGAGTTAATTACCTAATATTATAGGTTAACTTCACCTGAATATATAAAAATTCTATATGTTCACAAAAGGCACAATCAATAGGTTACTACTTTGACCGACTATGTATATGTCCCTCAGTTAATTTTCATGAAAGTGCACATATAGATAGTAGTGTCATAAACTTATGATGGAAAAAATCAATTCCCGTCTTTCTTTTTTTGCATGTATGTAGAGCCGTCAAAATGGGCTTGGCCCGCGAGGCCGGCCCAACCCAGCCCTTGAATTAAGTGGGGTTGGGCTTAATTTTTTGGCCCATTTAGGAACGAGGCTTTTTAGCCCAGCCTCGTTTGGCCCGTACCCTCGTAGGGCCAACCCGCAAGCCTAAGAGGCCAGCCCGTGGGCTATTAATTTTTTAAAATATTTTTTATATATATTTTTAGTAAAGATTTTATCAATAAATATTTTTAAAATATCAATATAAAATCAAGACTATATTTTTTTTATATATCTTTTACATTTTAGGGTCATTAGCCCACTAAATTTTCTTATTAACCCAAGTTCATTGCTCCATTATAACTATGAATCTTTGACCTCCTTTACTTTTGTTTTATGCCTAATTTTTCACTTCTCCTTTATTGTCTTGTTTATGAAAATAATGATCATGTAATGTTTTTTTTGTTCGGATGAATCTTATGAATGTTGTATCTTGGCTATTATGTATTTGTTTTGCAAATATTCACTGAAGTACGTGTAATTCATGAATGAATTTATGTATGTATTGATGTCGTGTCCATCGAACATCGACGTTTGTATCCTTTCTAAGAGGAAAATGTTGTCCGTTTTTTGGTTGAAGGGTCAACCCGTCCCAACCCGTAGCCCGCTTAGGGCTGGGTTGGGCTGCTATTTTACAGGCCCTTTAATTAAAAAGGCCAGCCCGTCCCAACCCATTTAACTCTCTAGCCCGTTAGGGTTGGGTTGGGTTGGGCCAACCCATTTTGACAGCTCTACATGTATGTAGTGAAATGTGTTTTTCATGAATTTGATTGCAGCTGCATTGGATATTAGTCAAGTGAATGCACAACACAGATGTACCAAAATTCTAAATCCAAAAGGCTGTGTTCTTTATGATTGCAAAAAAGAATGCTTTGAGAAATACAATGGAAATGGTCTTTGCTCAAGTGGTGGTACTATTGGACAATATGTTTGTACTTGTGTTTACAATTGTAACCTTGATGAATTAGATTCTCTAAAATAATTTTTATTTCAAACACATAAATTATTTACAAGTGGTCTATTTGAAGGTTATTCTTTATATAAGAGAATTATTTTTTTAATCCTTTTCTAACAATTATTTTCCTATGTTTTTATTTAACCATCTGAATATGAAACCTAATAATGCAACCAAACTGAATTCATACGATGTAGAATCATCAAAGGAGCAAATCATGTACTTTCCACATAAAGAATCTTCATTTCAAAGGGAGACCTAGTACATTAGTTGCGGATTTATTCGAACTTAAGTAACTTTGGTTCAAATTTTATAAGTGTGGTACTATGATGTATTGTCTAATCTATGGGGATCAAGTTTTTCTCCTTTCTTAAACCCTTATATTAATGTAGACCCTCGACTATTGTGAGACACATTTCCTTCAAACTTTGTGAATCTCCTCAGGATGTATCTGACTTTGAAAATACTATTAAATTCCAAGTTTTCATCTAAAGTCTCTGATGAGTGTGTATGAAAGTTCACTAAATTTCTATATAAAATTATTTTCGAAACCTAAAATTGGCTTGTAGTCTTTTTCACCAACCCATGCCTAAGAGAAATATCTAAATGTGTCCTTATTTAAAATAAAAATAAAAATATATTTTACATATATAAATTTATTTGGTATGTTTTGATATTTTTTATATTTATTTTTGTAAAATTTAAAATGTACCAAATAATTCGGTGTAGTTATAACTTGTCACTCACTAATCAAGGGGACCCGCAATTGACACTCGATATCTTATTCAACAGAGCTAGCCATTGAAACATAACTAAAAGGAAACAACGAGGGCCGACAAGGACATATAGGATAACAACTAAAATATTATGTTTGGAGCGACGAGGTCATAACCAAAGTAAAAATAATATAATGAAAGGGAGATCAAGACAAAATCAATTGGTAAAACTTGCAATCCAAAGCATCTAGAGACATATACACATACTAAGCTGACAAGAAATAATCCAAAATAATATTTCCACAAAGCCTCTAAGAGTACTATACATCAAGTAGTCGGGACAAGGTCCCGCACCGGTACGCTAACAGTTTGTGTGTGAGTTCCATGAGAGAACTGGGTATGTACATTTGTGATCAAGTGGGACATGTTTCATGCATTTGTAATTCAAGGATTGTAATTTGTAACTTGTAACATGTTGTGCTTGTTGATGTATATTATATATATGCATGTCTTGGCCTGTAGTACTATGTTGTAGTTACTTGTTTACATTCGCGTATTGAAATTGACCATATGCTTCTATTAGTACACGGTGTGTGTGTACTAATATTGCACTTGTTCTTTCCTTGTCCACTACAAGATATATTCAAGCCGCTTCTTCGAGATCTCAGTTGAGAAACACACTTGAATGTTTGAATCCAAGGAGGAGCTACTCTTCCGGGTAGCCATGGATTTATCTTTGTTTTTGTGTTCATCTTTTCGAATACAAACCCTTTAGACTAATGGATTTCTGCTTTCTAACTAATACCCATAACGACAGAATTGGTTGTTACAAGATTAAAATGAGTGATAATTAATTAAAACTAATGCATGCATACCATTTCATTTCTAAATGCATACGGCGTTTTTCAAGGTCTTAATTGACATCTATTCTAGTAAATAATTTATAAATCCTTTTCAGGGAATAAAACATATCCACTAATTGGCTCCAAAATTATCAATTAACCCTTTATGTGAATGAAGCTTGATGATTGGAAAAGGTTAGTGAATAATATAGAGGTATATGCTCGTTCTATGATAGAAGTTGGGGGATAGCCTCCTCCTCTCTTACTCGCCATTTAGTGATATTAGTAAGTTATTGCATAATTTATCATCATTATATGTATACTAATTCTGGGAACGTGTGTTGTGCCCCTACTATTATATAAAATTTATAAATCAAACTCATGTTGATAACACACTAGTACTTTTATCTTATTGTGTCCATCAAATTCATCTCTCGAGTTGGTATAGGTCAATCAACAATTGGACAATACAATAAGAATCTCCATCCACCATTACATGTTCTTTATATGTATTATTTTATCATAATTACAAACTAAAAACAAATTATGAAAAGAAAATGTATAGAATGAAAGTTAAAGAAAAAATATTTGCTATATCAAATCAATTAACATGAAAAGTAATAAAATTTACATGTCATCATATCATACAAAATGAAAAAAAGTTAAACCAATGAATATATTAATAAAATAAATAATAAATTAAAAAATTACATAAATATTATAAGATGATGAAATGCAAAAAAAAAAAAAATTACCAACAAGGAACCCAAATATACATTACACATACACAACACATCAAATGTTGTTCTAGAGAGGGAAAATAATGATTACAATTTCAATCCATTCTAATTTATTTGGAGAATCTTATAATATTTTTTAATTTTTAATATTATAAATCTATTAATAAACTTGTATTAAAAATAGTTTAGCAGAAAAACGACCATACCTATTTCATTTTCATTGTTCCTCTATTATATTTTTCAGTGATGATCATATTCTTGACGTATAAGTCCATTTATATAAGAAAATTATGGAGCATCATTAAATTAAATGTATCAGATAAGATAATTTATTGTCTATTTAATTTGATAATTTAATAAAAACCAAAAAAATTGCAAAGTCTACCGGAAGTGAAAAGGCATAAGAACTGTTTACTTCAACATTTATTTAGCATTTAATAAGAACTCCATTAAATTTGATACACTAGTCTATTGATATTCGCCATTCAATATCTATAATTCATCTGAAAGCAAATAGTCTAATTTTGCAACGTAGAATTTAATATGCCTTTCAAGTAACTCATCATTAGTACAACCATTTATTTGACATTTTAATAGAAATTCATTAACTCAATATCCACAACCATTAAAATGCTTTCCTAAGCACAAATTTTTTCTTAATCAATTCATCCGGAGAAAATATGTAGAAATTTTACTTTAAAATAAAGGATAGTTTTGTTGTTCAACTTTTCAAGGGTATTTTGTAGTAACAGTAAAGCTCATTGAGAAATGGAAAATGGTAAGTTGTAACATCTAATCATGTATTAAGTGTAGTTTAATTATATTTATTGATTTAATTTTAGAAGTTAGTAAAAGGCATTTTTTAATTAAAACTATTAGTGAAGGACATTTTCGTTATCAAACTTTAAACCTAAAATCTTCCCACCTTTAATATAATTTGATATGTTGATAATATGATATGATGATTACTATGATCAATTATTCATTTATTTTGTATCTTGCTATTTTAATTATTTATTTGCCTTAATCCTTCGTTGAATACTTTTTTTTAAGCTGAGTTTTCTTTTAAAATGACCTATTTACCCCATTAAGGTAAGAATAAAGAATGCGTACTTTCTAGTCTCTCAAGATCTCACTTGTGGATTACACTTGGTATGTTATTGTTGTTGTAACCTCTAATGTGAATGCAATTTTAATTTCAGAAAATAATACAACAGTATTAATTATTTATCTTTGTTTACAACACTTATGATATACTCCCTCCGTTTTAAAAAGAGTGGTTTAGTTTGACTTGACATGGAGTGTTAGAAAATAAAGAAGAATTTTAAATCTTGTGATCATAAATTAAATTTATGTCAAATGTACTAAATTACCCTTTAATCTTGTGGTCTTAAGCATGCCCCGTGGAAAGCTGAAATTAAAATGTTACCAAAAAAGGAAAGATGTCATTCTTTTTTAAACAAACTAAAAATGAAAGGAGATCATTCTTTTTTAAACGAAGGGAGTACACTTTATCTCTTTCTCAATAATTTTTATGTACTAACTACTAGTTGTATAAAAATGAAAAAATAATAATTTAAGATTGAAAAATCATTAATTCTTTTATGTTTGATTTTTTAATCAGTTTAGGAAAAATATATATACATTAACCATATTATTCTAACATATTATATATAAAACATATATATGATTCTGAATTAGAATATAATAATTATGTTACCTTATAAATTTTTAAAGATCTCATCCTAGTCAAACTTTTGAACAACTTTTCAACAAGGAAAACAGTTATAAATGGACAAAAAATAAATGAGTTTGATTTTACGCTCTATTTTAATTCATCAAAATCTGGCAAAAACACACTATAAATAGCCTTTTACACTTTACACCAAAGGATACCATTTGTCACGACCCAAAAATGGACGTGATGACACTCGTCTTAACCCACCAAGACAAGTCAGCCTAAAACTCAACCATTACAATAAAGTGCGGATTTTTTTTTATAATTATAAACTCAAATATACCCCAAAATCTGGTTGTCACGTGTACAAGCCTCTAAAGTATTACAATTGAATCAAAAGAAAAATACAAGTCTCATATGACATTGTTTCTAGAGTAGAACAAGATCATAAATAAGAGTAAGAGGGATCGCTGAGAAGACAAACAACTACCTCACAAATCTCCCAGAAGCCTTGGAAAAGAAGAGAATGACAAGTACCACAAAAATCCAGGCTCGTAACCTACAAAAATTTGTAGAAGCAAGGGGTGAGTGTCAAACCACACGGTACTCAGCAAGTAAACCTCTAAACACGAGCTAAGGGGATAGAATACAAGTACTCCTTACACCCCAACCGAACCTTCACAACTACAATCTGTATAAAACCAGCCCAACCTAACAGTTCACAATTTACAAGCACATATCTCAATAACAACATTCTAACAATCATATATTCTCAACAACAAACTCAATATTTATCAATTACCACATCCACAACTACAACCTGCTTAGTACCAGCCCAACATAACAGTTCACAGTTTACAAAGCACATAGCTCAACACAACACTCTAACAATTTCATATCCTCAACAACAACACTCTAACAATTGCATATCTTCAACAATAAGCCCAATATTCATCAGTCACAAGTTTCATAGAAAGGCACTCACAAGATCAGCAACATACAAAATCAAGTTCACCAATAATAAAGAAGTGCAATGCAATGAAATGCAATGTCAAGTATAATGATGCATGTCTGACCTAATGATACATACCCGTTGTCTCAGTTCGGGACCCATGGGGGACATATTTGTCCATGCATCCATCGTGGCGCACGATACGACCCTCGATAATAGTAACCATCGCGGCGCGCGATACGTCCCTCGAAATATAGTATCCATTGCGGCGCGCAACACGTCCTTCGAAATATAGTATCCATCGCGGCGCGCGATACATCCCTCGAAATGGTACATCCTCTTTATTTTCTTATTCTTTATCAATGCACATAACACTTGTCACAACCATGTCTCAGAACAATGCAAATCACATGTTCACAAAAATAATGAAGAGATGACCATTTTCATAACATTGCACAATTCACAACAACACAATCAGGATACAACATCAACAATGATTCAACAAGCCTTTCAAACAATTCTCAACACATCACACAAACAATTGATCACATTGCCTTTTATTATCCCTTTCTCATCATTAGAATTAATCAATGTGGACAGGTCAACCCATCACCAAGCCTCATTACCCTAAACACATATTACATGGAAGTACATGAATTCCATACACTTAACAAGGGTTTAGAAATCCACTTGCCTCAAATAATCGAACAATCACTCTGGAACTTGAGCCTTCCCTTTTCGTTGTACTTCCCACTCAAAGCAATCTATTCACATTAATAATCACGATAAGATTTCGAAAGTAACAATACCCATATTACTATAGGTCTAGCCTAGACCCAAAAACTCATCCGAATTTATAATCAATTTCCTAAATCTTGATGTCAACTGTCAATTAACATGTCAACTCTCATATTTTCCAAGTTTCAAGCTTAGAGTTAAGTTTCAATTTCTCCAATATCATAAATCTAATGATATTCATATAATACCATACATTTAATATTTAACTACCTATCTCAATATGTTAAAACTTGAATTATAACCTGATAATCTATAAGAAAATCATGAAACCCAACTAAACCCATAACTTATATTCTCACTTACGGGCCACTGACCATAACCTCAATTAATTTACTTAACAATTATTTTGCCATACCATTTGAAAACAGTAAACAATATGCTTGCTTTCTTTGTCGGTTAATTAATATACCTGCACCTTATACTTCCATATCTTGATTTGAGTAATTAATGGAATCTATTTTCTTTGAATATAATATGTAAATGTAAGGTATAAAAGCATAGATATATTTATATATTATATATACAGTGATCTATTCAACACATCTATTATGAAAATTAACATCATTTTTTACTAGAGTAGGAAGAGACAAGGAACATGGAGCCATTGCTAATTATTACCTGAACGTAAGGTAGTCGTTTCTACTCCGGCCGCCGCTTGCGCAGGTAAGTCCCAACTCTTTTTCTTTTCTTAATTATGATCCAAAAATTTTCAACCCTAATAATTTATTTTCCTGTATGATTAACTGGTATATGGTATTAAACAAATTATAAAGTTAATCCATTTAAGCATTAACTAAAATTAGTTATTTAATAATTAATCGTCAATTAATTAACTCTAGTTAAGTGAATTCAAAATTTCCAAAAATGACCTTCCGGATTATTACACCATTGAAATTAACTTGAGATTAATTTTGATTAAGAATAACCAAGTTCTTGAACTTTGCTCCTTGTTTTCTTCTCATTATTTCAGGTTTGTCTTTTATATTATTTAGTAATTTTTAATTTTGAGATTTAGCCTATTCATTTTTATGACATGTATGATATTTAAACTTTTGAGTTATAAATTTTATATATTGATACTGTGAGGAATGTTTTATGATATATATATGTAATTTCATTGGTTGTAATAGGTTGTTTCTTTGTTTTTTCAAGTAACCATCTTTGAGTTAATATAGAGAGTTAATTACTTAATATCATAGGTCAACTTCACCTGAATATATAAAAATTCTCTATGTAGAAGACACAATCAATAGGTTACTACTCTGACCGACTATGTATATGTCCCTCAGTTAATTTGCATGAAAATGCACATATAGATAGTAGTGTCATAAACTTATGATGGAAAAAACAATTCCAGTCTTTCTTATTTTGCATGTATGTAATGAAATGTTGTTTTTCATGAATTTGATTGCAGCTGCATTGGATATTAGTCAAGTGAATGCACAACATAGATGTACCAAAATTCTAAATCCAAAAGGATGTGTTCTTTATGATTGCAAAAAAGAATGCTTTGAGAAATACAATGAAAATGGTATTTGCTCAAGTGGTGGTACTATTGGAAAATATGTATGTACTTGTGTTTACAACTGTAACCTTGATGAATTAAATTCTCAAAATTAATTTTTATTTCAAACACATAAATGATTTACAAGTGGCCTATTTGAAGGTTGTTCTTTACATAAGAGAATTATTTTTTTAATCCTTTTCTAACAATTATTTTCTTATGTTTTTAGTTAACCATCTGAATATGAAACCTAATAATGCAACCAAACTAAATTCATACCATGTAGACTCATCAAAGGAGCAAAACATGTACTTTCCACATAAAGAATCTTCATTTCAAAGGGAGATCTAGTACATTAGTTGCAGATTTATTCGAACTTTAGTAACTTTGGCTCAAATTTTATAAGTGTGGTACTACGATGTATTGTCTAATCTATGAGGATCAAATTTTTCTCCTTTGTTAAACCCTTATACGAATGTAGACCCTCGACTATTGTGAGACACATTTCCTTCAAACTTTGTGAATCTCCTCAAGATGTATCCGACTTTGAAAATACTATCAAATTCCAAGTTTTCATTTAAAGTCTATGATGAGTGTGTATGCAAGTTCACTAAATTTCTATATAAAATTATTTTTGAAACCTAATATTGGCTTGTAATCTTTTTCATCAACCCATGCCTAAGAGAAATATCTAAATGTGTCCTTATTTAAAATAAAAATAAAAATATATTTTACATATATAAATTTATTTGGTATGTTTTGATATTTTTTATATTCATTTTTGTAAAATTTAAAGCGTACCAAATAATTCGGTGTAGTTATAACTTGTCACGCACTAATTGAGGGGACCCACAACTAACACTCGATACCTTATTCAATAGAGCTAGCCATTGAAACATAACTAAAAGGAAACAACGAGGACCGACAAAGTACATGAAGGAATTTAACCTTTTGTCTCTACGATGTGGAGTGAAGGAGGAGGACAAAAGGCAATATTCGAGCTGACAAGGACATATAGCATAATGACTAAAATACTATGTTTGGAGTGGCGAGATCATAACCAAAGTAAGAATAATATAATGAAAGGGACATTAAGACAAAATCAATTGGTAAAACTGGCAATCCAACATATCTAGAGACATATATACATACTAAGCTGACAAGGTTGGGAATTGAAAGTTAAAATAATCCAAACAATATTTTCACAAAGCATCTAGGTGTACTACACATAAAGTAGTCCGGACAAGGTCCCGCTCCGGTACACTAATAATTTGTGTGTGAGTTATATGAGAGAATTGGGTAAGTGTATTTGTGATCATATGGGACATGTTTAATGCATTTGTAATTCAATGATGGTAATTGTTAACCTGTAGGTTGTAACATGTTGTGCCTCTTGATATATATATATATATATGCATGTGTTGGCCTGTAGTACTATGTTGTAGTTACTTGTTTACATTCGCGTTTTGGAATTGACCGTATGATTCTATAGTACACGGTGTTTGTGTACAAATAATGCACTTGTTCTTTCCTTGTCCTTTAATCCAAGGAGGAGCTACTCTTCCGGACAGGCACGCATTTTTCTCTTTTTCTTTGTCCATCTTTTCGAACACAAACACTTTAGACTAATAGATTTCTGCTTTCTAGTTTTTAGGGTTGCATCCCATTCATGACTATTTAGAGTTATGGTACAATGACTTTCACATTCTAATAAGTTTTAATTTCAAAATGATTTTTGACAAGAGATTGAGTTTATGGGAACTCGATCCTTTTTTTATTTTAAAATCCTTAGTAGTTTTATTTATTATTTGCCTTCTTAAAATGGTTTGATCATTTATGTTAGGTTAGTAATTGATTTTCCCATCGAAGGGTTAGTGCGGGTGCCACTCATGATGAAATGTGTCGTGACATTCTGTGACTTGAGACCCTTTTCTATGGAGAACCAATTGTTTACTATGGTAAACATCATGATATAGGTTTTTGTGGGTTAAGAGTTGGTGAAAATCTAAAATTGGGAATGGAGTTGTGAAATCTAGTCATGGATTCGTTATAGCATGGGATTCCAAGTTTGTGAGGTTTACCATAGTAATCAAATGGCTCTCCATGTAGAAGGGTCTCAAGTATGGTCCTAAATACCCATAACGATGGAATAGGTTGTTACAAGATTAAAATGAGTGATAATTAATTAAAACTAATGCATGCATACCATATCATTTATCAATGCATATGGCGTTTTTTAAGGTCTTAATTGACATCAATTCTAGTAAATAATTTATAAATCCTTTTGAGGGAATAAAACCTATCCACTAATTGACTCCAAAATTACCAATTAACCCTTTATGTTAATGAAGCTTGATGATTGGGATAGAAGGTTAGTGAATAATATAGAGTTGTATGCTCGTTCTATGATAGAAGTTGGGGGCTAGCCTCCTCCTCTCTTCTTCTCTATTTAGTTATATTAGTTAGTTATTGCATAGTTTCTCATCATTATATGTATACTAGTTATGGAAACGTGCATTGCACGTTTTGCCCCTACTATTATATAAAATTTATAAATCAAACTCATGTTGATACTACGCTAGTACTTTTTTCTTATTGTGTCCATCAAATTGATCTGTCGAATTGGTATGGCCAATCAACAATTGGACAATACAATAAGAATCTCCATCCACCATTACATGCTATTTATATGTATTATTTTATCAGAATTACAAACTAAAAACAAATTATAAAAAGAAAATGTATAGAATGAAAGTTAAAGAAAAAATATTTGTTATATCAAATCAATTAACATGAAAAGTAATAAAATTTACATGTCATCATATGATACGAAATGAAAAAAAATTAAACAAATCAATATATTAATTTAAAAAAATGATAAATAAAACAAAATTACATAATTTTATAAGATGATGAAACGCAAAATAAAAACTTACCAATAAGGAACGTAACCCAGATATACATTACACATACACAACACATCAAAAGTTGTTCCAGAGAGGGAAACGAATGATTATAATTTCAATCCATTCTAATGTATTTGGAGATCTTATAATATATTTTAAATTTTTAATATTATAAATCTATTAATAAACTTGTATTAAAAATAGTTTAGCAGAAAAATGAACATGCCTTGTTCATTTTCATTGTTCCTCTATTATATTTTCTAGTGATGATCATATTTTTGGCGTATAAGTCCATTTATATAAGATAATTATGGTGCATCACTAAATTAAATGTATCAATTAAGATAATTTATTGTCTATTTAATTTTATAATTTAACAAAAACCAAAAAAATTGCATAGTCCACAGGAAGTAAAAAGGCATAATTGTTTACATCAACAATTATTTAGCATTTAATAAGAACTCCATTAAATTTGGTACACTATTGATATTCAATATGCAGTATCTATAATTCATCTGAAAGCAAATAGTCTAATTTTGCAACATAGAATTTTAAAAGCCTTTCAATTAACTCATCATTAGTACAACCATTTATTTGATATTTTAATAGAAATTCATCAACTCAATATATATCCACAACCATTGAAATATTTTCCTAAGAACAAATTTAAAGTGACCGTGGTAGTCTACACTAAGAAAAGATTCTTTCTTAATTCATCCAGGGAAAATATGTAGAAATTTTACTTTAAAATAAAGGACAATTTTGTTGTTCAACTTTTAAAGGGTTTTTTGGATTAACAATAAAGCTCATTGAGAAATGGAAAATGGTAAGTTGTAACATCTAATCATGTATTAAGTGTAGTTTAATTATATTTATTGATTTAATTTTAAAAGTTAGTAAAAGGCATTTTTGAATTAAAAATATTAGTGAAGGGAATTTTCCTTATCTAACTCTCTCACCTTTAATAAAATATGATATGCTGATTAATATGATCAATTGCTTATTTATTTTGTAGCTTGATATTTTAAATATTTATTTACCTTAATCCTTCATCAAATACTTTTATTTTAAGCTGAGGTGTCTAAAAAATGACCTTTTTACCCCATTAAGGTAAGAATAAAGAATGTGCACTGTATACTCTCTCAAGATCGCACTTGTGGATTACATTTGGTATGTTATTGTTGTTGTAACCTCTAATGTGAATGCAATTTAGATTTCAGAAAATAATACTACAATATTAATTATTTATCTTTGTTTACAATACTTATGATATACAATTTATCTATTTCTCAATATTTTTTTAGGTACTAACTACTAGTTGTATAAAAATGGAAAAATAATAATTTTAAGATTGAAAAATCATCAATTCTTTTGATCTTTTAATCAGTTTAGGAAAAATATATATACATTTACCTTATTATTCTAACATATTATATATAGAACATATATATGATTCTGAATTAGAATATAATAATTATGTTACCTTATAAATTTTCAAAGATCTCATCCTAGTCAAACTTTTGAATAACTTTTCAACAAGGAAACAAATTATAAATGGACAAAAAATAAATGAGTTTGACTTTACTCTCCATTTAATTTATCAAAATCTGGCAAAAACACACTATATATAGCCTCTTGCACTTTGCACCAAAGTATACCATTGAAATTAACTTGAGGCTAATTTTGATTAAGAATGACCAAGTTCTTGAACTTTGCTCTTTGTTTCCTTCTCATTATTTCAGGTTTGTCTTTTATATTCTTTAGTAATTTTTAGATTTGAGATTTAGCCTCTTCATTTTTTATGACATATATGATATTTAAATAACTTTTGATATAAATTTTATGTACTGATAATGTGAGGAATGTTTTATGATATATATGTGTAATTTTATTAGTTGTAATTAATTGGTTGTTTCTTTGTTTTCCAAGTAACCATCTTTGAGTTTATATAGAGAGGTAATTACCTAATATTATAGGTCAACTTCACTTGAATATATAAAAATTATCTATGTTGCTACTTTGACCGACTATGTATATGTCCCTCAGTTAATTTTGCATGAAAATGCACATATAGATAGCAGTGTCATAAACTTATGATGGAAAAAACAATTCCAATCTTTCTTATTTTGCATGTATGTAATGAAATGTTGTTTTTTATGAATTTGATTGCAGCTGCATTGGATATTAGTCAAGTGAATGCACAACACAGATGTACCAAAATTCTAAATCCAAAAGGATGTGTTCTTTATGATTGCAAAAAAGAATGCTTTGAGAAATACAATGAAAATGGTCTTTGCTCAAGTGGTGGTACTATTGGACAATATGTTTGTACTTGTGTTTACAATTGTAACCTAGATGAATTAAATTCTCAAAATTAATTTCTATTTCAAACACATAAATGATTTACAAGTGGTCTATTTGAAGGTTGTTCTTTATATAAGAGAATTATTTTTTTAATCCTTTTCTAACAATTATTTTCTTATGTTTTTATTTAACCATCTGAATATGAAACCTAATAATGCAACCAAACTGAATTCATACCATGTAGAATTATCAAAGGAGCAAAACATGTACTTTCCACATAAAGAATCTTCAAATCAAAGGCAAATCTAATACATTAGTTGTAGATTTATTCGAACTTAAGTAACTTTTGTTCAAATTGTGTAAGTGTTTTATGTCGAAGTGTTGTCTAATATATGAGGATCAAGTTTTTTCCTTTCCTAAATCATTATTCGAAAATAGAATCTTGACTATTGTGAGACACATTTCCATCAAACTTTGTGAGACTCCTCAAGATGTATCCTTCTTTGAAAAGACTATCGAACTCCAACTTTTCTTCTAAAGTTTGTGATGAGTGTATATGAAAGTTCACTAAATTGTTATATAAAATTAGTTTCGAAATCTAAAATTGGCTTGTTGTCTTTTTCACGAACCCAAGCCAAAGAGAAATATCTAAATGTATCTTTATTTAAACTTAATATTATACTACATAAATGTCACGACCCAGACCGTCGTGATTGGCACTCACACTAATCCTCCGGTGGGAGAACCACTACTACAACCCAAACCAAACAGCTAAACCAAAAACTAAAGCATTTAAGTTACGGAAGCAAGTTAAATAGCTAAAGACTAAATTTCCCATAAACTTCCAAAAGATCTAACAACTAAACAACGCGAAAAATACACCTAGAACCTGAAAGTCAATGTACCAAAACAGCTAAAGTTCAACCATAAGTCTAAACAAGAAGACTCACAAGCCCATACTAAACATAAGAAATCCTAATGCAATAGTCTAAGTATGAAATGGTGGACATAGACGAAAGAGAACTCATGGCAGCCTGGAAGAACTGGCTCACCCTTGAATTCGAAACGACGTTCACTGATCTTCTAAGCGAGGTCTGTCAATAGCCACTTGAAGATGCCTTGTACTCAACAAAGAAAGAGCAAGTGCAGTATCAATACACAACCACAATGTACATGTAGGATCACGCGGCTATCCCACTAAGTGTAACATGCATATATCAAACATATATAATATTATCAACATTTACGAACAACGAACAACTTCACATTTCTCAAGATACACAATTATATCAAATCATTGGTTCTTTCATGAAACCCAAACCCAAACAGTTAACATACCAAAATGGGGTACCCGATCAAATGTTTATGCCGGAACGTGGCAACCGATCCAATAACTATGCCGGAACATGGCAACCAATCCAAGTTAGTGTGTCGAAACGCAACACCCCATCCATTCAACAAGCCACAATCACAATCACAAGTACATTCTCATAATCATAGAATCAAGTCATGATTTCATGGCATTCATCAATCATATATCCTCATTTACAACAAGTGTGATCAATAACGTAACATCTTCATACATACATGTATCATAATGAAGCAAGACAAACATACATCACACAATCATAGAATCACAACCATCACCTACCTCGAAACAAGCTTGAAACCCTAAGAAACTTGATCCTTCCCTTTTGGAATTTGTTCTGCTTGTTCTTGGTCTACAAACAATCAATATAATCAATCAATATAATACAGGAATCAATAAACAATCACTAATTACCCGGATTACTAACATTTCTAACAACCTTAGATCATACCCATGATCCCAAGTGTCCAAATTAGGGATTTTTCCACCATAGTTTCTAGATCAAAACCTTTCCCAATCGATAATTACCCATTAAATTACGTTCTACGGATCGAAAAATGGATTCGGGGAGTTAAAACCTTACATTTAGCCTTAAGAATGGTGGAAACTGTCAAGAATCGCTTGGGGTTCGTTCCTTAGCTCTAAAAATAGAAAAGTACAGAATAAAGACATTTTAGGGTTTATTTACGACGTTAAGTCGCGTTTGACCCGCCACAACGGCACCACCCCGCTACAGCGGCCCCGCCATGACGAACAAAACCACCACCAAAGCAGCTTGCACGAAATAGTGAGCAAATCAAAGAATTCCAAAACCCTCATTTCACAACACGTCTTCAACCAATGACATTCAGAAACTACTCGTTCATGTTAAGATCAATTTCGTGAGTTCTACTCACCCGAATTCAGTTTCGTAAAGTCGTACGGATTCCTTAATGACTTATCTAACTACTCATGAAATCAAAATTATAATTAAATCAACCAATTGCTACTAGATTTCCTTAGACTTTAATGACTCTGATTTCTTCCAAATCTGGACTAGATTGAGAAATTCCAAGTTACTACGAAAAAGTTTTTCTGACCCAAAATTTTTTCCCGTTGGCTTTTCTATAATGACGGAACCCGGTCGTTACAATAGATACTAATTTACTTTCACTCGTCCCCGAGTGACAAACTTATGAGAAATAGGCTAAAGAAGGAATAATGTAGTACCTGAATCGACAAACAATTGAGGATATTTATCTTGCATGTCCCTCTCGGTCTCCCAAGTAGCTTCTTCAATTGGACGATGCTTCCATTAAACTTTCACGGACTTAATCTCTTTGGTCCTCAACTTACGCACATCACAATCATGAATTACAATCGGTTTCTCCTCATATTGGAGGTCTTTGTCTAACACAATTGAGTCTCACTTAATGATGTAATCCCCGTCACCATGATATCTATTCAACATGGACACATAAAATACCAGATGAACACCCGATATATTAGGAGGCAGAGCCAACCTATACTCTACCAGTCCTACATATTCAAGAACCTCAAAGGGACCAATGTAATGAGGACTAAGCTTGCCCTTCTTGCCAAATCTGATCACCTCTTTCATGGGTGATACCTTAAGAAGAACATTCTCATCGGTTTGAAACGCCATGTCCCTTACTTTATGATCCACATACTTCTTTTGTCTACTATGGGCTACTATAAGCTTAGCTTGAGTACTCCTCACCTTATCTTGAGCATCCTTCACCAAATCAACCCCCAATGGTTTCACAACTCCAGCCTCGAACCATCCTATGGGTGATCTACATCCCCTCCCATAGAGTGCCTCAAATGGTGTCATATCTATGCTGGAGTGATAACTATAATTATAAAATAATTCACACAAAGGTAAAAACTTATCCCAATTCCCTCCAAAATCAATCACACATGCCCTCAACATGTCTTCTAAAACTTGAATAGTCCTCTCTGACTGCCCGTCTATCTGTGGATGGAAGGTTGTACTAAAAGTGAGTTGCGTGCCCAATTCATCATGTAATTTCTTCCAAAACTTGGATGTGAATTACGTACCACGGTCTGAGATGACAGAAAGGGGCACCTCATGCAACCTCGCTATCTCTTTCACATAAATCTTAGTCAATTGTTCAGCATTATAATCTATTCTTATCAGAATAAAATGGGTTGAGTTAGTCAATCTATCAACCACTACCCAAATAAAATCAAACTTCCCCAAAGTCTTGGGAAGACCAACCACAAAATCAATGGCTATCATTTCCCACTTCCATTTCGGAATTAACATTCTTTGAAGCAAACCTCCAGACCTTTGATGTTCATACTTCACTTGTTGGTACTTTTAACACTTGGCCACAAACTCTGCTATATCCTTCTTCATGCCCGGCCACCAATAAATTCACTTCAAGTCTCGGTACATTTTCATCACACCCGCATGAATAGAATATCGTGAAAAATGAGATTCTGCCAACAATTTCTGAATCAAGTCATCAACTCGAGGAACATAAATTCTTCCTTTAAAACAGAGCACAACTTCCGCAT
The DNA here is from genome assembly GCF_019186545.1 of Solanum stenotomum. Lineage (NCBI taxonomy): Eukaryota > Viridiplantae > Streptophyta > Magnoliopsida > Solanales > Solanaceae > Solanum > Solanum stenotomum. The sequence continues at coordinate 56,625,940 of NC_064286.1, forward strand.
CAAGAGTGGTCTCTTGTGCCTTACTAATCGCAGTCTTCTTTCTAAGCTCCTCCAAATTTTCATCTTTAAATTGTTTGGCCTTGATCTCCTCAATGAGCATTGCCCTCACTTCAATACTAGCTAACACACCACCTCTCTCTGAGATGCCCACATGCATGAACTTAGACTCTAAGGTCTGAATTTCCTTAGTCAAAGGTCGCTTGGTTACACTTAAGCAAGTTAAACTACCCATACTCACCGTTTTCCGACTCAAAGCATCTGCCACTACATTAGCCTTACCCGAATGGTATTGAATGGTCATATCATAATCCTTGAGTAATTCCATCCACCTTCGTTGTCTCAAATTCATATCCTTTTGAGTAAACACGTGCTGCAAACTACGATGGTCAGTAAATACCTCACACTTAACATCATAAAGGTAATGCTGCTAGATCTTAAGAGCAAACACTACCGCTGCCAACTCCAAATCATGTGTTGGATAATTCCCTCATACACCTTCAATTGACGCGAGGCATAAGCTATAACATTTTTATCATGTATCAACACAGCACCCAAGCCAGAATGTGAACCATCACAATAAACAATAAAATCTTTACCTTCAGCCAGTAACGCTAGAATAGGCGCGGTGGTCAAGAAAGTCTTGATCTTTTGGAATCTCTCCTCGCATTTTTTAGTCCATTCAAATGGTATCTCCTTTTTGGTCAAATTGGTCAAGTGAGTGGCAATAGAAGCAAAGTTCTTCACAAATCGACGATAATAACTAGTGAGCCCAACAAAACTCCTAACTTCCGTCACAGAGTTAGGCCGAACTCAATTCTTAACCGCCTCAATCTTTTGGGATCTACCATTACCCATTCTTTTGAAACTACATATCCCAAAAATGCAACAGAAGTCAACCAAAATTCACACTTAGAAAATTTAGCATACAACCTTTGTTTCCCAAAAACATCAAGAGCAATACGAAGATGGTCGACATGCTCTTCCTCACTTTTCGAATAGACAAAAATATCATCAATAAAGACTATGATGAAAGAATCAAAAAACGCCTTGAACACCCCATTCATCAAACTCATAAAAAATGCAAACGCAATAGTCAAACCCAAAAGACATAAATAGGAACTCATAGTGCCCATAGCGGGTTCTAAACGTCATCTTAGACACATTCTCAGGCCTAATTTTCAACTGATGGTAACCAGACCTTAAATCAATCTTAGAGAAAATTGATGCACCTTACAATTGGTCAAAAAGATCATTTATTCGAGGCAAAGGATACTTGTTTTGAATAGTGACCCTATTCAATTGCCGATAATCTATACACATTCTCATACTACTATACTTTTTCTTAACAAATAAAACTGGGGCACCCCATGGGGAAGCACTAGGACGAATAAATCCCTTATCAAAAAGCTCTTGGATTTGAGATTTAAGCTCTCTTAATTCTGTTGGAGCCATGTGATAGGAGGGATATAAACGAGACGCGTACTAGGTTCTAAATCAATAAAGAAGTCTATATCTCTATCCGGAGGCATACCAAACAAGTTATTTGGAAACACTTCTCTAAATTCTGACACCACAGAAATAAACTCAATAAATGGAGTCTCAACCTCAACATCCCTAATATGAGCCAAATAAGTCAAACAACCCCGCCCTACCAATTTACTAGCCCGAATAGAGGATATGATCTTAGCTTGCTTATGATTGTATACCCCTTCCCACTCTAATTTTTTCATTTCCAAAATTTCTAGAGTTACAGACTTAGTATTACAATTAAGCACATCATAATAGAGGGACAACCAAGTCATGCCTAAGATTATATCAAAATCAATCATATCTAAAATCACCAAATCAACCCAAGTCTGAAAATCGATAAACAAAATAGGACAAGCACGATAGACATGGGTGACTATGACTGACTTTCCAACTGGGGTAGAAACATGGATAGGGGCTTCAAGTATATCACAAATCATAGCAAATTATGAGGCAAATCACACAGATACATATGAATAAGTAGAACCCGGATTAAATAGAACATTAGTCATTCGATCACAAACAAGAATAGTATATGTGATCATTGCGCCTGCCTCATTATTTCCCGAAAAGACATAACACTGAGCCTTATCATTTTGACGAACCATTTCTCTGCCTGGTTGCACGTTACCCCTGCTTGCATTGCCATTTCCTCTACCTCCACCGCCTCAATGATTACCTCATCGCCCACCTTATGGACGCCCTCGACCATAATTACTATTTCCCGCAGATACCACTGCTCTAGTCTGCTGCTGCGTGGAATCCAACACACGTGGGTGGGGAAAATCTCTCCTCATATGCCCAGGTTTTCCACAGTTGTAACATGCACGATCAAAAGACGGCCTGCTACCCGCTGAAGGCGCGACTCCTTGGCTATTCTGAATCAAATTATGAGGTGGAGTTCCCAAGTAATTACCTGTAGAGGTAGGCATAGCGGACTGAATTGGCTTGGCTGCAAGCGTTGGCCTTCCGGACCCCCTAGAATAAGAACCTTGAAAGTTACCTGAGTTCTTGGCCCTTTTTGCCAATGCCTTAGCCTAACCGTCTCGCCTCACCCCCTTCACTTTCTTTACAAAGTCTGTTACCTCATTAAAGCTTCTCTTTGCAAAGGTCATATGAACAAATAATACCTGCAACTCAGAGTTTAATCCCCTAATAATTAAACAGATCCTCTCATCCTCAGTAGTCACCAATTGAGTAGCATATCTAGACAAAGTATGGAACTTGGCCTCATAAGCAGCCACAGACATACCACCTTTCTCCAAAGTCATGAACTCATTCGCTGCAGATTTCTCAGTTAGAGCATTGACGGGAGCTACGGGCATGACGCCGTTGAATCTAGTATTAACCATCTACGGACAAAAGAGTGAAAGAGGTTAGATAACAATTTGAATCACCAGATATCAATTGGAATAAAGTTATAGCACGAAAAGAGACAAGAGAAAATAGAGAGATTTCCTAAAGTCCTACAGTCTCTCGTAAAAATTAAAGGCGTCCCCATACCAATCCGCAAAACTCTACTAGACTCGTTTGGTACATCGAGATCAACAAACCTAGGCTATGATACCAATTTTGTCACGACCCAAACCGTCGTGATTGGCACCCACACTAACCCTCCGGTGGGAGAACCACTACTAAAACCCAAACCAAGCAACTAAACCAAAAACTAAAGTATTTAAGTTACGGAATCAAGTTAAATAGCTAAAGACTGAATTTCCTATAAACTTCCAAAATATCTAACAACTAAACATTGCGAAAAATACACCTAGAACATGAAAATCAATGTACCAAAACAGCTAAAGTTCAACCATAAGTCTAAACAAGAAGACTCGCAAGCCCATACTAAACATAAGAAATCCTAATGCAATAGTCTAAGTCTGAAATAGTGGACATAGATGAAAGAGAACTCATGGCAGCCTGGAAGAACTGACTCACCCTTAAATTCGAAACAACAATCACTGATCTTCTAAGTAAGGTCTGTTAATAGTCGCTTGAAGATGCCCGGTACTCAACAAAGAAAGAGCAAGTGCAGTATCAGTACACAACCACAGTGTACTGGTAGGATCACGCGGTTATCCCACTAAGTGTAACATACATAAGTCAATACAACAATATAATCACATACATATATCGAACATAAACAATATTATCAATATTTATGAACAACGAATGTTTTACTCGAAAAAATAAAAGAAAAATGACTTGTTTCGAAAAATCGACCAAACTCATTATTGGAAGAGAAATCGATTTCCCAAAAGAAACAGAGTCACCACTTAATTTTTTTTAAAGAAATTAAGAAAACTTACTTAAGGTTTTCAAAAGACTTTAACAGATAAAATCAATTGAAATAAAAAGGGTTCGAATTCAATGTACATTCCGAAAAGGTGTTAGACCCTCGAAATGTCCGCTAACTTACGGTTGATTGGCGATTTGACTAAAATGACTTTTCAACTAACTTTCCAAATTTTAACTAAGTAAAAAAAAAAGATTCATTTTTTATTATTATTATTAAAAGGGGAAAAACTAAAGGGAACTTCCTCAGGAAAATAAATCAAATGCTGCAAGACAAGTTAGTAAGATAAGAGTAAGTAAAAATTAAATGTTTAATTTGAATATAAAGAGAAATGACTATCTTTGGGAATTAATTAAGCAAAAACCAATTCACATAAAGGGTTAGTCAATACAATAACAAATAATATAAAAGGGAAGAAAATATCAAATTTGAGCCCTTGGCCCAAATTCCAAACCTTGATAACCTATCCTAAGTCTAAAATTGCCAAAATAATGGGTTTTGGCCCACTTGTCTCCTTAAATTTCCTGATTTGTCTCATTGGGTTTTGGCCCATTTTCCTGCCACTTAAGCCTGCTGGAAAAATTGTTTAAGGTTTTGTGCCTATTTTTCAAATTTAAGCAAACTATATACATTAAGTGTATATCAGTGTATACAAAATGATTTTCAATCCGAATCTCTACATTTATTCATGTATATTCATCTTTAGACCTATACGCATGTATTTTGTTTGCATATTCTAGCCTGCAATTACGATTTTACACCTGTATATCACTGTATACAACAAATATATCAGCTCCTTTTCCAATTTTTCAGAACATAAAAACTCGATTTCCAGCCCATATTTACACTCCGGGAACCTGTATTTCAATTTCTTGTCGGCTGACTCGATGAAGAGAGGATATTGGGCCTTTATGGCCCAATCAACGGGATGCAAGGAGAAAGAATCTTCAAAGACTCGGGAAAAGCCGGTTTATACGTAGAAAATAACAAAACAAAGATATAAATTAGAAATAGAGCGCGCCTTAAATCTATATAATACAACTAAGACACAAAAAAATGAAATAAGGCAAATTATGCATGCGATTAGTTCACTGCCCATGTTAATGCAAGATGACAAAGAAATGCATACAGTACTTAATGAACTTTCACTTAACATTAAACTAATTCCCATATGCTGAATTAAGACACCAAATAGCAGTGGTAGCTAAACTATTAAACTAGCAGTGATCAAGCGGAATTGATTTAAGCATAATCACTTAGGCAAAGATGAGGACAAGGAAAACAATTATCAATAACAAATGGGGCAGACCATTGAAGTTGATGTCATTAAAAATGCAATATGAAACTTAGCAAAGGGAATAATAAATCCATATATGGAATAAACTTAAGCATGTTTAATAGGAGCAAAACAGTAGACAAAATCAATAAAAGATGCTATTGTTTTTTATGAAATTTTAGGCATGAATAAGAAAGGGATTTTTACACTTACAACTTCACTAGAGGGAGGAAGGGAAAGATAAACATGCTTCATTTAACAAACAAGATCAAATGTTTAATACATAATTATCAAAACTATGACCAGCTTGACATCAAATTGAAAGAAGGCAAAGAATGATAATATGCAAGTAATCGAGAGCTAAGACAAACGAAACGATATTTGTTACTAAGAGGGGCAGAGAGATAACGAACAGTGTTTAACATATTCCCATCTTGAAGATTCTGAGCGAAGAGGAAAAACAAGATTAAATGGTCAGACATGAGCTTTGAAACAAGAAGCACAAGTGAAAAACAAGCACGAAATCATTGAATCAAAACTAGATGGCTACTACACCCAACAAACTTTAGCCGATACAACATATAATCCATATTAGCTAATTTTCCTGAGATGCTGCCTTCATTTAGGAAGAAGGTCAGACCTTAAAAAAAAAAAAAAACTGAATATAATGAGATATTAACAAACAAAGGAAATAAAGACATACATGTTCAATGACATTCAAGCAAATAGACTCAGGAAGGGATATAACAGAACAGAACTCCAATGAAGAAACATAGAAACGTCAATACTGAATACAAACCTACAAAGCATTGGCTCCATACTATGACCAACTCATGAAAACAAACAAAAATATAAACCTCATGTTAAAACAACATCAACGCATTGGTAACTCAAAAACAAACAGCCATGAGATAAAGGTTTCCTAACATCGAAAATATCACTTTGAAATAGAAGAAGAGACGAAAAGGATATTATAAGGAGGAGGACGTTACCTTTCAAAGTGCAACAAATAGGGACAACAATCTAACAGCTACGATCCTTCCACCACGAAAGCGAAACAAAGAACCAGAATCTGAGCAGAATTTCAAACTCAAACGAACGGCTACCCTTCTCGAAAAAATGGGAATCGAAGAACCTTTTTGTTTTCTTTGAATGGATTTTGTAGGTATGTTATAGCCATTTTTTTGTAAGTTGTTCTATATCTTATCGCTAGAAATTTTTCAACCCCCAAACAATGAAGAAGGAAGGGATATTTATAGGAGGAGATTAGGGTTCCAAGCTTTGGGGTTGGGGGAGGGGCGAAATGGATGAAATTCGGATAGGAATTGGGCCCATTCGAAATTCAAACTCGAAAAATCTTTCACCATTAAAGGGAAACACCTTTTTCCTGCAATTTCAACCCATTCCGGAAGAGGAAAGGGGAGACGGATGCCTCGGATTAGTTCACTCATCCTTGGGTGCAACGTGGATCGATCTCACAGCCCCAAGGACGATCATGCGCTGCTACAATAAATACTTTTGCTGAAAATCACGGCTAGAACAGTACTATCAGAGAGGGACGAAGAGAACGATGTGAGCGTGAACTTTACGCGTAGACTTCGTGTTGCTTTCTGTGTATCGCGATTTGGAATCACTATTGAGGACGTCGTTTGCTCGTTGTTTAGATTGTCATTTCGAGTGAATCAAGAAAATGATGCTTTTGAGTTTAACGTTTGAGAACGTTGGCGTTGAAAGAGACGTCTGCACCGTTATTTGTTAATGTTGAGAAGCTGGGTTTCTTTTATTGATGGGAATCGGGCCGGGTCGGGTGTATTAAAAGTGGGTTGGAATTAGAGTGGGAAATTGGTGGGCTGAAATGTGTCATTGCCAGGGGTTATTGAAAATGTTTTTAGGTTGAGTTTTCTAATTGTAGAAATGGTGGGCCGTTCGAAATTCGAAGAGAAGAGGCCCAACTCGGATCTTTGGATATAACTAAGTGAATTACTAATTTAGCCAAATTGAATTGTAATTGGCCAATTGAGATTACAAACTTAACCAAATTGAATTTTATTTGCAAATTCGGTTAAAATCTAAATAAGAAGAATTAATATAATTAATTTAGGAGCTTCTCAATCTTAACAAAATAAAATAATTAATTCAACTATAAACTAATTAATTTTTTAAACATTAACCATAATTTAAACCAAACTAAATTAATAAATTATTCAATTAAAAATGTAAAATCTTTTGAGGTGATTTTCGAATATTCACAAATATACTAACTATATACAAAACTATATAAAACATATTTATCATTTAAAATTTATAAAATGACTAAAATTACATTAAAATAAACTTGAAAAGTATTTGGATTTTTATAAAATTAGTTATTCTAAATCATTTGAGAATTGAGAAGCTCGAAAATTAATTATTATCGGAGAGAGTCAAAATTGGGTGTCAACAACGAACAACTTCTAATTTCTCAAGATACACAATTATGTCAAATCATTGGTTCTCTCATGGAACCCAAACCGAAACAGTTAGCATACCGGAACGTGGTATCCAATCCAATGTTTATGTCGAAACGTGGCAATCGATCCCATAATTATGTCGGAACGTGGAAACCGATCCAAGTTAATGTGTCGAAACGCAACACCCGATCCATTCAACAAGTCACAATCACAATCACAAGTACATTCTCATAATCATACAATCAAGTCATGATTTCATGGCATTCATCAATTATATATCCTCATTTACAACAAGTGTATCAATAATGCAACATCTGCATACATACATGTATCATAATGAAGAATGACAAACATACATCACACAATCATAGAATCACAACCATCACCTACCTCGAAACAAGCTTGAAACCCTAAGAAACTTGATCATTCCCTTTCCGAATTCGTTCCGCTTGTTCTTGGGCTACAAACAATCAATATAATACGAGAATCACGGATACTTGGGCTTATTCCACCATAGTTTCTAGATCAAAACCTTTCCCCATCGATAATTACCCATTAGTTACGTTCTACGAATCGAAAAACGGATTCTAGGAGTTAAAACCTTCCCTTTAGCCTTAAGAATAGTGGAAAACTGTCAAGAATCGTCTAGGGTTCGTTCCTTAGCTCTAAAAACCAAAAAGTGCAGAATAAAGATGTTTTGGGGTTTATTTACGACTTTAAGTCACGTCTGGCCCGCCACAGCGGCACCACCCTGCTACAGCGGCCCCGCCTTAGCGACCAAACCCACCGCCAAAGCAGCTTGCATGAAACAGTGAGCAAATTAAAGAATTCCAAAACACCCATTTCAAAACACGTCTTCAACCAACGACATTCAGAAACTACCCGTTCTCGCTAAGATCAATTTTGAGAGTTCTACTCACCCGAATTCAATTTCGTAAAGTCGTACGGATTCCTTAACGACTTATCTAACTACTCATGAAATCAAAACCATAATTAGATCACCCAATTGCTACCAGATTTTCCTAGACTTTAATGACTTCAATTTCGTCCAAATCTGGACTAGGTTGAGAAATTCCAAGTTACTACGAAAAAGTTTTTCCGACCCAAAAAAATTTTCCGTTGGCGTTTCTATAATGAAGGAACCCAGTCATTACAATAAATAAATTTCTTTGGTATGGGGTGATTATCTTTATTCATTTTTGTAAAACTTAAAACTTACGAAATAATTCGGTGTAGTTATAAACTTGTCACGTCCCAATCTAGGGGATGCACAATTGGCACTCGATAACCTATTCAACAGAGCTAGTCGTAGAAACATAAGTAAAATGAGACAATGAGGGCCGACCTCTAGGCCATGTAGCATAATGATTAAAATACTATGTTTGGAACAGCGAGGTCACAACCAAAGTAGGAACTATATAATGAAAGGGACAATAAGAAAAATCAATTGGTAAAACTGGCAATCCAACGCATCTAGAGAAATATATACATACTAAGCTGACAAAGTTGGAAGTTAAAAATCGAAAATAATCTAAAATAATATTTCTGTAAAGCCTCCAGGAGCTAGTACTATACACTAAGTAAGAAAAATCATTGGTTTATAGTCTTTTTAACGAATCCAGGCCTAAGAGAAATATCTAAATGTGTCATCATTTAAACTTAATATTAAAATATATTTTCTATATATAAATTTCTTTGGTATGGTTTGATTTTTTTTTTTATTCATTTTTGTAAAATTTAAAACCTACCAAATAATTCGGTGTAGTTATAAACTTGTCACGTTCCAATCTATGGGATGTGCAATTGGCACTTAATAACTTATTCAACAGAGCTAGCTATCCATTGAAACATAACTAAAAGGAGACAACGAGGACCAATAAGGCCATATAACTTAACGACTAAAATACTATGTTCGGAATGGCAATGTCACAACCAAAGTAAGAATAATACAATGAAAGGGCTAGCAAGACAAAAATCAATTGGTAAAACTGGCAATCCAACGCATTAGGAGACACATATACATACTAAGCTGACAAGGTTTGAAACCAGAAGTCATAAAATAATCCAAAATAATATTTCCACAAAGCCTCTATGAGTACTATACATCAAGTAGTTGGGACAAGGCCCCAACAAAACCAAAAAAAATTGTACAAATAGAACTCAAGTATCGAACATATAGACGACCAATAGCTCAGAAACAGTGGAGCTTATCAACCCTTAGCTAAACAACAAACCTGGCATAAAGGTGTATCCATACCCATGTGTGAACCTTCACACACGAAATGCAGTGTCCCTAATTGACGGTATGTCAATACGAATAAAATGTATTGATATGTAATGCAGAAAGTAAAAGTATTCGTAGTTACGGTAAAATGGATAATAGAGATACTATCTTAAACTAAAATCCTGCTAGCCACAACGGGCAAACAACTAAACTCAAAACACTCAACGTTGTATAGGTGCATATGCATAAATGCTAATCCAACCAACTGCTAGCAATAGTATATGTATATATTTCCAGATAGGACTCATTCATTTTGATTATAGCTCCAAGTGGATGCAAATAATATGTCATTATATGAACTTTGGATGCATATAGTATACGATAGTAAAAACTTTGCTTAAAATCTCCTCGTGAATTCATTTTAACTTTCATGTGATCATTTAGGCCTATAAAACTCTTAATAGAGTCGATGTTTTTCACTCGACTTCAACTTAGCAAATTAATTAGTTAGAAACTCAAAAGGAGAGTGTGACATGCTTAACTTGATTTATTCTAATTGATTCTGAGTTGGTAATAGTATGATCCTTAAGTCGATCTAGAAATCATTGACACCTCTACATATTGGTTTTAAGGATATCGAATTAAAGATTGGTGAACATATTAAAATTTTATAGTTAGTAGTCTATCGGTGTGGGGACAAATTACTTAATTTTCTAAAATGAAAAAATTAACACAAAACATTTATTGTAAACCCTAAGGATAAATCTCCATTCAATACTCTTAGAAAAACTACTAATCACATCGAAGCGCAATCACTTTCTAAAATTTGTCGAAGAAAAACAAATCTCTCTCTAATTGATATATGAGAAGAATTACAACTTATTATATTTTTCTATAATTTTTCATTAACTAAATTACAATTTTAAAATATTAAATTAATGGCATGACCCAACCTACCGGGTCGTGCGGGCACCTACTCTAACACATATATAGCTGGAGAACCCTTATCACCCAAATTTAAAACGGATAATACGGAAATTAAATAATGCATAGGAAAAACTCTTTAATGTTTTAAAATCACCATGAAACTCGATCATCTTTTACAAACGACTGAAAAACCCTCCTAAGAAACTAGTATAAAACAAATACAAGAGCAACTAAGGAGATACAAGCTACTAAAGAAAATATGTCGTAGCTCCACAATAAGGAAAGATGAGTAGAAGCTTTCGGAGATCATCATTGCCTTCACCTATGAAACATCATTGAATCCTGCAACCAAACTATGCCAAGTGACATAGCAAGAGTAGTATCTATACAAACAACATGTACTGGTAGGCATCATCAGTCAACCCGTACCATATAATATCATATAGAATAATCAAAGAAACATGCAATTTGAGGGTTAGATTAAGACCCCTTATACTCTAGCCCAAGTCACATCGCCTCTTTTTGTTGCCTATTGTAAGATTCAAACATTCAACCCTCTTGTCACTCTCATACTAATCATAGTCTAGCCCTTCTATCACATAAAGATTTCCCCCAAATACAAGACTACTAACCCTTGCCACTCCTTGCCTTACACACCTCCATTATATACGACATGTAAACAAGTAGCCCCAAACTTCCAGAAAATTCCAATCACCACCCACAACATTTAGCATGTCTTCCTGGTCCATACAAGAAGCCACCCCGGCCTTTAAACATACCAACGTGGTCCTTTAGAGACTAACACACACAACTACACTTGTAACGACATGGTACCCGATTCAATAAATTATATAACTTTGTGTAGGCGTGCAAGCTCGCCATCATGGAATCTGATCCAATAATAATATATATATCATGTGCTGGTGTGGCACATAATCCCCTAATACTACATACACAAGGCAACACAACTACAAAGAATCGTAATCACACATGTACATTCATGAAACACACACATTGCATGTAGATTGACAATATCTTATCCGTAGTGGTATGAATTTTCAACTTCTTTAATCATGTATCACGCATGCATTATCAACGAAGCAGTTAACAAACATATATATCATACATGGTAAAAACCACATTTGTCACCTACCCGAGAGACTTCCTCCCCCAAATCTTGATCACATACTGATTACCCTCAAGTATCCTCCCATAATGACACCTAGAAATATCATAAGCCAACCATAATTAATTAGTTACAGCATCAACCTAACCACAACTAAACATAAGAATCATCCAAACTTTGTGTCCTAAGACGTATGCATGAAATCACCCGACAACCTACAAGACAGTACATGGATAAATACGAGTCTAACTATTCAGTTCAGAAATTCTAGCCTACTTGGGCACCAAGCAGCTGCTTAAGAATTCTAAATGTGAGTTTTCGGCTCCTTGGGGTGAATCCTGACAAGTGTTAGTCGGGAATCAGCGAGACTTACTCTTGCTCACATGAAAATCCCTCCCTCCATTAACTTCAAGCTTAAAGTAGCTTGGAGGGATTTTTAGAGTAACCCTAGCCTATTTTGTCCCATAAAAGTGGGAAGAAAATCAAAAGACTTCATTTTATCTTGGGTCTATATTCGTCAGCCTCGTTATAGCGGCTCTGCGGTGCTATAGCGGTGTCACCATAGCGCGAGACATCCCGTTATAATAGACTGACGTCAGCTCGGATCAGTTCAAATTTAAGTAATTCCATTGTGTGCCCAAAATTTCAATTGGGCACCAAAATTTGAAAATCTTTGAGACTCCGCACGAATGCATTTAAATGATGACAGGTTATTACAATTTATCTTTTCAAAAATCTCATAAAGCAAAATATGACAATTAATATAAAACGGAGGAAGTAATAATTTCCTTTTGAGGGAATAAAATGTAACACCTCAAAAAAAAGGAGATTGCATAGTTGACTACAGGTCCAAGTCTACGTATCTTATTTACGGATCGTAGAAGGTTATACAGTCCATAGAAGGGAGTCGTAGAAATTGGCCTTAAGGATTTCTTGATTTTTGGGTCTCTGAAGTTTTCCTACGAACCACTAGGACGGTCCGTTGGAAGTGACCGTAGAAGAGGTTCCAAACTTAGTTGGAAATTTTGACTTTTGGGCCTAAAGAGGTTTTGACGGGCTATGAAAATGTTGACAGGTCGTATAGTGGTCCGTGGAAGTGGTCTCAGACTTGGAGAGGATTTTTGGTTCGTGGGTTCTACAGTTGCGTCTATGGTCTGTAGAATGTTAGACGAACCGTAAAGTTCTCTCGTGGAAATCGATTCAGAAATTTGATCCCCAGTAACCAGTTCTACGGATGACCAGTATGGTCCATACAAGTTTATACGGACAGTAGGACCCCTGCGGCAGTTATTTTTAAAGGGTATTTGGGTCTTTTCCTATACATTTAATACATATACTACGTCGTTTTGACCCAAATTCTAAGCCCTATAACCACCGTATACCCTTGGAAAATTCTCCAACTCCCTCATTCAATAAAATTCCTAAATTTTCTCCAAGGTATGCATATATCCTATTTGTTCCAAATCTAATTTCTTTGTAAGACTACACTGAATATGTTATAGTTATTGCTGACCATGTATTACTGCTTGGTAATACTTAATACCATATTTATTTCAGTTAGAATGTTTCAAGTCATGTTTAAAGTTAATTGTAATAATGAAACTAAAGCATTGTATTCTAAGCTTATTGCAACAATAAAGTGAATTACTATTAAGCAATAATTGAGACTTATTAATTAGTCGTAAAGGGGTCTCACATATGTAACTTCAAACATTATATAGTTATAACAAGTTGATACTAATCAGATTTTTTCTCTTACTTACAAGTGCATCAGAAAAACAACTTATTATGACAACAAAAATAAGGAAAATGTTAAAGGAGATGAGCAAGCGAGGGTAAAGTAGGTGTGTTTGGTATGAAGGAAAATGTGTTTTACTATAACAAGTTAATTTCTTAGTTATTTTCAGAGTGATAAATAAGTAAAACAAAACATTATTGTAACAGTATTTATATATAATTGAGCAAAATTCTGTATGGGTGGGATGGGGTGGAGTGTAGGGGAATTTGGGAGTGGCGGTTGTGGAATGTTTAAAAGCACTTATAATACTTGTTTATTCTAATTTTATCATGAAAGTTATTTTCCTCCAAACTTATTTTCTATAAAGATAATTTACAAAATATTTGATCAATCAAACATGAAAAAATTGAAAAATTCATAATAAAGGCACCCTAAATTTAGTATGGAGTTAAAGGGGAAGAGTAGAATTAGCAGCCCTAAATATAGACATTTTCAAATTATGTAACTTTGACATGGAATAATTAACCCAGCCAACCCTACTTCTTCTAGCCTACTACCTTAGATAATAACTTTAATTTGAAAATATCTATAACTAGGCTGCTAAATCATCAAGTCCTCATCTTTGAATATGTATTTAGAGGCAGATCCATGTATATTAGTGTGGGTACGGGGTGTGACACTCAGACACTTGGTTAAAGTACACTAGACATAGATAAAAGAATGACATTTGATAAGAGTGACAAAATTAGCCTATAAAATAATGATATATTTGAATCGTTTAAAATTGACTGAGTTAATGATCCATTTATATAGTTTTATATTATATTTATCAAATATAGTGAGAGTTCAAAACAAATACTAAGTATAGTCAGAGTTTCTAAAATTTGTCACGTACAATTTGTTTTGATATAACAACTTGCTTTGTATCTGTTGATGTAATATTGATATAGAGTGAATTGGTGAATTCACAATACAAAGCGAATTTAAAAAATTATTGTATCACTAGTACATAGCGAATTCAGAATATATTGTTATATTTGGTAATTATTCAAATTATTACTGTATTTCCTAATTAGTCCTCAAATTATCGATATTTTTGAAAAGTTTCCTTTATTTTATTAAAATTCATTCCTTTTTAACTCGCTTAATTCAATTCATTTAACAATTGACATGATATGTAGCTCATATTGACCCATGAGAAATTGTGTAAATATTTTTAAAAAGAGATTTTTTTTTTAATTTGATATCTTATATATAGCTAACAAAGTTAAGCTAGTGTCAGTTGTTGATTGACTTGTTGTGTGGGTACTTTTGAATCGACTTTAAGTACTTTTACGGATCGTATAGTAGAGTATATAAGAATAATGCTATATAGAATGTATTAGTAATGCTTGCATTAATAATACATAGATTATTTTTTATACATTTGGTTTGGAGTATTAAAAATAGTATGTATTGGATAAAAATCTTTATTTACAAACCTTTCACAACTGTAGTGAAAAATATGTAAAAGAGAATTTAATGGGAAATGGGGTGTTTGACCATGCTAATGCATACATTAAAATTCCTTACAAGTCATGTTTAAAGTTAATTGCAATAATGAAACTAAAGCATTGTATTCTAAGCTTATTGCAACAATAAAGTGAATTACTATTAAGCAATAATGTTGTTGATTGACTTGTTGTGTGGGTACTTTTGAATCGACTTTAAGTACTTTTACGAATCGTATAGTAGAGTATATAAGAATAATGCTATATAAAATGTATTAGTAATGCTTGCATTAATAATACATAGATTATTTTTTATACATTTGATTTGGCGTATTAAAAATAGTATGTATTGGATAAAAATCTTTATTTACAAACCCTTCACAATTATAGTGAAAAATATGTAAAAGAGAATTTAATGGGAAATGGGGTGTTTGACCATGCTAATGCATACATTAAAATTCCTTACAAGTCATGTTTAAAGTTAATTGAAATAATGAAACTAAAGCATTGTATTCTAAGCTTATTGCAACAATAAAGTGAATTACTATTAAGCAATAATTGAGACTTATTAATTAGTCGTAAAGGGGTCTCACATATGTAACTTCAAACATTATATAGTTATAACAAGTTGATACTAATCAGATTTTTTCTCTTACTTACAAGTGCATCAGAAAAACAACTTATTATGACAACAAAAATAAGGAAAATGTTAAAGGAGATGAGCAAGCGAGGGTAAAGTAGGTGTGTTTGGTATGAAGGAAAATGTGTTTTACTATAACAAGTTAATTTCTTAGTTATTTTCAGAGTGATAAATAAGTAAAACAAAACATTATTGTAACAGTATTTATATATAATTGAGCAAAATTCTGTATGGGTGGGATGGGGTGGAGTGTAGGGGAATTTGGGAGTGGCGGTTGTGGAATGTTTAAAAGCACTTATAATACTTGTTTATTCTAATTTTATCATGAAAGTTATTTTCCTCCAAACTTATTTTCTATAAAGATAATTTACAAAATATTTGATCAATCAAACATGAAAAAATTGAAAAATTCATAATAAAGGCACCCTAAATTTAGTATGGAGTTAAAGGGGAAGAGTAGAATTAGCAGCCCTAAGTATAGACATTTTCAAATTATATAACTTTGACATGGAATAATTAACCCAGCCAACCCTATTTCTTCTAGACTACTACCTTAGATAATAACTTTAATTTGAAAATATCTAAATCATCAAGTCCTCATCTTTGAATATGTATATAGAGGTAGATCCATGTATATTAGTGTGGGTACGTGGTGTGACACTCGGACACTTGGTTAAAAGTACACTAGACATAGATAAAAAAAAATGACATTTGATAAGGGTGACAAAATCAGCCTATAAAATAATGATATGTTTGAATCGTTTAAAATTGGCTTGAGTTAATGATCTATTTATATTATAAATGATTGTCTAATCATGTAGGTTTTTACATTATATTTATCAAATATAGCGAGAGTTTAAAAAAATTACTAAGTATAGTGAGAGTTTCTGAAATTCATCTGTATCTATGATCTATTAGTAATATAACAATTCGCCCTGATATAACAACTTGCTTTGTAACTGTTGATGTATTACTGATATTGAGTGAATTGATTAATCTGTAATACAAAACAAATTTCAAAAATTGTTGTATCACTAGTACATAGCGAATTTATAATATATTGTTATATTTGGTAATTATTCAAACTATCATTGTATTTCCTAATTAGGCTCAAATGATCAATATTTTTGAAAAGTTTTCTTTATTTTATTAAATTCATCCTTTTTAACTCGCTTAATTCAACTCATTTACCTAATATGCGACTCATATTGATTCATGAGAAATTGTGTGAATATTTTTAAAAGATATTTTTTTATTTGATATCTTATGTATAGTCATGGTTAACAAAGTTTAGCTATCTCAGTTGTTGATTGACTTGTTTTGTGGGTACTTTTGCATCGACTTTGAGTACTTTTACGGATCGTATAGTAGAGTATGTAAGAATAATGTTATATAGAATGTATTAGTAATGCTTGCATTAATAATAAATAGATTATTTCTTATACATTTGGTTTGGAGTATTAAAAATAGTATGTATTGGATCAAAATCATTATTACAAACCCTTCACAATTATAGTACTGAAGTTATGTAAAAGAGAATTTAATGGGCAATGGGGTGTTTGACCATGCTAATGCATACATTAAAATTCCTTACACCTTAATAACTAGAATGATATTAATAATATACACCTTAATACACAATAAAATGTATAATTAATATTTGCATTGGTTATAGATAACATAAAAAAAAATGTATCAAATAAAATATAATTAATATACAGAGTTAATAGATGCATTATTTTTACTGATACACTCTATCAAATGACCCCATTGTGAACTTGTGGTGCGACAATGGGTAAATGATTTGGCTTTCAGCGACTTTACAAAAAAAATAAAAAAAGTTAAAAAATGGATAAACAGTTATTTGACCACCCATTAAAATTAAGGACAAGTTGTTGAAAGCGAAACGATTTATCCATTTTGATTAAATGAAAAAATAAGTGGCTTTTTATGTATTTTAATTTTAAAAAGTGATATTTTTTACGCTGCATTCTAGAAAATGTTACATATCATGAGGAAATAAAAACTATATCATATCTACAAGTCTATAGCATATCCTATGTAGTAAAAGTTATCTAAATTAAGTGCATCGTTGCTAATTGATACCATTTCATGGAGATAGATATAATAAGAGAAAAAATTCCAGCAACTATAGTCTCTGGTCTAAAATATTAAGTAAATACAATATGGAGAAAAGTCTAGAATAACGTTCAAAGCTGCCCCATCTATGCAAGGACTAGTGAGGAAAAATTCATGTTACGTATGAGTTTAATATTTGTTAATATATATAGAGAGATGTTAATTAAATAATTTTAAAGTTTTTATTTAAAATAAATTATATATATTTATGTGATAGTAAATCACTAAATCATCTCATTAAGGATGATATGAATATCTAATAAATATTATCAAATGTTAAATAGCGTTAATTAAATAATTTTAAAACTTATATTTTATAATAAGTTATATATATATATATATATATATATATGCTAAGATCATTTTCGGGAGTTCTATTCGCCTAAATTTAATTCCGTAAAGTCGTACGGGTTCCTTAACGTCTTAGCTATCTATTCATGTAATCAAAATCATAATTAAATCATCCAGTTGTTACCAGATTTCCCTAGACTTTACTGACTCCGATTTCGTCCAAATTTGAACTAGGTTAGGAAATTCCAAGTTACTACCAAAAGTTTTCTGACCTCAATTCTTTCTCCATTGGCTTTTCCCTAACGACAGAATCAGGTTGTTATACACAGTGGGTAAATGATTTGGCTTTCAGCGACTGACTTTGCAAAAAAAAAAAGTTAAAAAATGGATAAACAATTATTTGACCACCCATTAAAATTAAGGATACAAGTTGTTGAAAGCCAAACGATTTATCCATTTTGATTAAATGAAAAAATAAGTGGCTTTTTATGTATTTTAATTTTAAAAAGTCATATTTTTTACTCTGCATTCTAGAAAATGTTACATATCATGAGGAAATAAAAACTATATCATATCTACAAGTCTATAGCATATCCTATATAGTAAAAATTATCTAAATTAAGTGTATCGTTGCTAATTGATACCATTTCATGGTTTCATGGAGAATTGGAGATAGATAATAAGAGAAAAACACCCAGCAACTATAGTCTATAGTCTCTGGTCTAAATTATTAAGTAAATACAATGTCGAGAAAAGTCTAGAATAACGTTCAAAGCTGCCACATCAAAATCAAGTTATGCTTTTTAAAGTTAACTTAACTAATTTTTAAAGTTAAATTAGATTACATTAATTCGATATTTTAAATAAAAAATTTAGATATTCAAAAACTATAAGAAAAGTACTATAAATTGCAATTTTTTCCATATCAATATGATGAAAAATATATCGTAAAATGTTAGTCAAAGTTCTTATAGTTTGACTCTAAATAGATAAATCATGACAATTAAAAATAGACGGCGAGGGGGGAGTATAGCTTAAATGAGTCCCATAATTTTACACTAACTAAATTAAAATAAAAATTTAATATTCTTTTACAAAAATACCCAATTGCTCAATTCTCTCTTATACCGTAAGAGAAAATCTATTTTTAATGTGTTCTACAAATAACAATATCTTCTTCTTTTTTAATAACAAGGGAAATTCTTTGGGTGCGCACAGGGTAAAACCCCCGCTCCTATGCAATAGCTCGCAAACCATATAGGAGAGGTAATCCGCACTAGACAAGCCCAGTGCGACGAGCTCGACCCAGAAGACAAACTTCTTGCTTTCGCTGGTAAGAGATTTCAAACTTGAAACCTTCAACGTGAAAATTCAAAGTCCAAACCACTGGCCCACTCGAAGGGTACAAATAACAATATCTTTTATGACCAATATCGCCTCTGTTCTATTTCATTGTCATTTTAATATTTTCATGACTATTAAGAAAAATAATATACAATAATTTAAAATAGAGTTTATTAAGTTAAACTCAATTTAATAAAAGTATATTTATTTTCCTTTTTCCCTTTTATATCGTGCCACTAAGGATATGGTGGAAAATAATTATCAACTAAATTATTTTAAGATGACTTTAATAAGCTTAAGAGATCAATACTCTATCTGTCCCAATTTATGTGACACGTTTCATTTTTCGAGAGTCAAATAATTTAATCTTAATTGAATATTTACGCATGAAATGTTCAATGTTTTTTGAAATAAAATTTATATATTTGTAAACTACGTAAAATGCTCTATAAGTCACAATAATTGATAATCCAAAATATTTAAAAAATATATGAAAAATTTACGGTCAAAGAAGACTTGTTTGAACCACGAAATTTAAAATGTGTCATATAAATTAAAACGAAGAGAGAAGTTAATTTAGGAGGAAAAGAGTAACAATTCAATTTTAATTTTTTAAATATTATTTTTAATAAAATAAATTTATAACCAAAGTAAGAGCTGCCGTTTACCGTTCAACGTACTCTACTGAATTAAATTCTGGATAAGACAGAGAACTGTATTTTTTGTTTTTGTAACACAACAAAGTTAATGATCCCTCACAACCACTAATAGAGAATTCAGTGCCTATAAATACCTTCCACTTCAATATTTGTTTCCCATCACATTTTACTACTACTACATTCAAAATGGGGCCTTCTAAATTCACTACTTTTTCTTTACTATTTTCTCTCCTTTTGCTGAGCGCTGCCTCAGCGCAGAATTGTGGTTCACAGGGCGGAGGCGCACGTTGTGCCTCGGGACTCTGTTGCAGCAAATTCGGCTGGTGTGGTAACACTAATGATCATTGTGGTTCTGGCAATTGTCAAAGTCAGTGTCCTGGTGGCGGCCCTGGTTCTGGTCCTGTTACTGGTGGGGACCTTGGAAGCGTCATCTCAAATTCCATGTTTGATGAGATGCTTAAGCATCGCAACGAAAATTCTTGTCAAGGAAAGAATAATTTCTACAGTTACAATGCCTTTATCACTGCTGCTAGGTCTTTTCCTGGCTTTGGTACAACTGGTGATATCAATGCCCGTAAAAGGGAAATTGCTGCTTTCTTTGCCCAAACCTCCCATGAAACTACTGGTATGTCGATTGATAAATTCAATATTTAGATCGAACAATTATAATTTCATTGTGAATCAAAATTTAAGTAATAATAATTGATTATGTACATGTTTTTATATCTATAGGAGGATGGCCTTCGGCACCTGATGGACCATTCGCATGGGGTTATTGTTTCCTTAGAGAACAAGGTAACCCGGGTGACTACTGTTCACCAAGTAGTCAATGGCCTTGTGCACCTGGAAGGAAATATTTCGGACGAGGCCCAATCCAAATTTCACAGTAAGCTCCTATATATTAACAATCATTTTTATTATATTGTCATAGAACTAGATTTATCCTACAATTAACTTGTAGAGTCTAATTATGTGTATTTTGACATTAATAAACACAGCAACTACAACTACGGGCCATGTGGAAGAGCAATTGGAGCGGACCTTTTAAATAATCCCGATTTAGTAGCCACAGATTCAGTCATCTCATTCAAGACAGCTATCTGGTTCTGGATGACCACTCAATTACCAAAGCCTTCTTGCCACGATGTCATCATTGGAAGATGGAACCCATCTGCCGGTGACCGAGCAGCCAATCGTCTTCCTGGATTTGGTGTCATCACAAACATCATCAATGGTGGCTTAGAATGTGGTCGTGGTAATGACAATAGGGTACAAGATCGAATTGGATTTTACAGGAGGTATTGCGGAATTCTTGGAGTTAGTCCTGGTGACAATCTTGATTGCGGCAACCAGAGGCCTTTTGGCAGCTGATTCTTAGTCGAGTAACAACTTCATCATAAATTTTGTTGTATTCTCTGGTAACGCAAGGATCAACTAAGAAATGAAGTTTTAATAATATGATTGTAGTATTATTAGGACCACGACTATAGTCGTGTTCAATAATAAATAAAGACTTTTGTCGAAGATACATATATCTCAATGAAAAAGTAGCCATCACGCTCGGATTGTTCAGCATGCATTACTCTTTATCTTCAAAAACCAAACCAATGTGCACATAATTATAACGCATTTGGTAGCCTAACCTGTGATGGTGGGGGTTGGCACGACACTACATGTATATATCATAACCCAAAAGAAACTTTAGCCTCCAAGAAGGCTCCTCTCTAATGTTAAATGTGGAGGTAACCAACCAATTTGAATCAAACATAGATCAACATTGACAAAATTAAATAGATAATGTTGTGTATGGAAAATATTGAAATGCTCAAATCTTTTGTTACATCTTTTCTTCTAAATTTCCAAACATATAATTAATAAAAGGAATTAGGGGTTGAGCTCAAAATAAGTTGAATTGGGTACAATCTCAATTTGTTCTAGTCTTAACCTATTTTAAAAGGATCTTCAATTGACCCCAATTCAATCTCCAATTTCAACCTGTTAAGACTCTTTATTGAGATTAAGTAGATCAAAGAGTTAATAACTTTGATGGTCACTCAACTATCAACTACTTTCACTCAAAGTCACTTAATTTTCATTTTCAACTTAAAAGTCATTCAACTATGACTTCTTTGCACATAAAGTCATTCAACTTATTTAAACAAAAATTTAACTAAAATTTGCTGACATGAAATTTTTATTTTAGTCAAAATTTTAAGAACCAAATATATATCTATTTAAATCATTTAATGACCCGCTTCATTCAATCCGACCCGCTAAAAATATAATATAAAACTTTTTATTTTACCATTAACTATCGAACCAAAAAAACAAAATATCAAGCATAACTCTATAGTTGTTAATTTACTACTGATACATGAGTTTGTGACATTAAATTAAGTTGCACAAATTTAAAATAATGTAATGTGTTGCCTGTTAGGTAAGATTGTTCCAGTTGTATTGATTGATTAACTTTTTTTTAAAAAAAAAAGATAATAATAATAATTTAGGGAATTAATGGTAAAATAAAAAATTCAATATATTATATTTTTAGCGGGTCGGGTTGAATGGGGCGGGTCATTAAATGGTTTAAATGAATATATATTTGGTTCTTCAAATTTGGTTAAAATAAAAATTTCATGTCAACAAATTTTAATGAAAAAACTAATTAAATAGGTTGAGTGATTTTATGTCCAAAGAGGTCATAGTTGAGTGACTTTTAAGTTGAAAATGAAAGTTGAGTGACTTTCTATGAAAAAAATTGATAGTTGAGTGACCATCAAAATTATTAACTCGTAGATCAAATTAGGCAGGTCATGACCCAACCCATTTTTAGCCCATTTGATCCCTACTTATTTGAGCTCAAACTAAACTTGCACGGATCATGACTCAACCTGATTTTTATTTCAATTCATTTTAATATCTCCATTTTCAACCCTGCCGATTAGGTATGGTCATTCACCATTTTATAAGTATGTCTCTGACTGAATAAACCTGCATATATACTGAGATAGTAAGCAAAATAGTTCTAATGTTCTCTCATATCACCCTCATAAAAAAGTGTTCAATGGCTTTATGAGAAAGTTGATATACAGCATTCACATTTTCAAATGTGAAAGAACTATTTTACCCAAAAACGCAATAAACAGCGGAATTTGTAAGACATAAATTTATCGTGGAAAACTCTTTGCTCAATTGAGTAAAAAATCACGGCCTATAGTGTATAAGCTTTCGACCACCAATCTCCAATAACTTCTCATGAGCAACGTTTTTACAAGTCAGTGATCTAAAAGACTAACTCTAGTACTTCAACTCAATCGTTCACTCAAACTGTTCTAATTACGCTCTCCAAAAAGTCAAACTCGCTTCTTGTTACAAACCTCACCCATACAACTACTTTCTTCAATCTAGAAATTATTACAACTCAGTAATAACTCTAGAACATCATCAACTACAATCTCAATAATGAATAGAAGCTATTACAACTCAGTAAATACTCCTATTACATGAACTAACTTTGACACCATACTATCAACGCGTAATACCTTGAGTTTGCGATATTTGATCTTCGCCTTCTTGCCTAGCGTTGTTGTAAGGAAACCTTATCAAATTAAGTACGGAGTTAAAGGGGAAGAATAGAATTAGCTGCCCTAAGTATAGACATTTTCAAATTATGTAACTTTGACCCAGCCGGCCCTATTTCTTCTAGCCCTACTACCTTAGATAATTACTTTAATTTGAAAATGTCATCAATATTATTCAAAGTATTTATCTTTGAATATGTTCACAGGGTCAGATATATGTATATTAGTGTGGGTGGTGTGACACTCGGACACTTGGTAGAAAGTACATATATTTATAGGTATTTTCTTCTTAAGTTAGGCATATATAAAAGAATGACATTTGATAGGAGCATTGACCAAAATAAGCTATTTTAAAAACCAATTCACCAAACTAATACGCTTTTTAAATTTTTTACAAAAGTAGTATAAACGTACTTCATGGTAACGTTTTAGGTTATTTTTATTTTAAAAATTCAACAGATAAAAATTGACGGAGCTGACGACGTTAAATGAATAAACGTTACTGTGAGTAACGTTTTACACCTAAAACGTTACTCACAATAACGTTTATTGAGAATCCAATCACGTCAATTCTGAATCAAGTCCTGCAAATTTAAAACATTACTCACAGTAATGTTTTAAGTGTAAAACGTTACTCACAGTAACATTTTAGGTGTAAAACGTTACTATTTTACTAAGAATCCAATCACGGATCTTCGACTCCTGCAAATTTAGAATAAATCCTGCAAATTTAGCTATAAAATGTTATTCATATTATGTTGAGTTCTTACTATAGCTTTAAAATTATTTTTCTAATTTATTAATATTATTTTAAAAAATCTCTTAATAATATGATAAACTTGACTTATTTAATTCATACCTGATGAAGTTTTGTGAATATTATTTTAACAATGGGCAACACAAGTAAAAGTTTTGTTGAATATTGTTGGAATATGCAAAACATTCCTTACAACAACATTTATTTTATAATCACGTGTGGTCAGTTTAAAAAATGGAGGAATATGACTTTAACAGAGTGTTGTAACTGACAGTCACGTTTTTGAGGTAAAACGTTACTATGAGTAACGTTTTATAGCTAAATTTGCAGGAGTCGAAGACCCGTGATTGGATTCTTAGTAAAATAGTAATGTTTTACTCCTAAAACGTTACTCACAACGTTACTATGAGCAACATTTTAGGTGTAAAACGTTACTATGAGTAACGTTTTAAATTTGCAGGATTTGATTCTGCATTTGCAGGGTTGACGTGATTGGATTCTCAATAAATGTTATTGTGAGTAATGTTTTACACCTAAAACGTTACTCACATTAACGTTTATTCATTTAACGTCGTCAGCTCCGTCAGTTTTTGTCCGTTGAATTTTTAAAATAAAAATAACCTAAAACGTTACCATGAAGTACGTTTATACTACTTTTGTAAAAAATTTAAAAAGCGTATTAGTTTGGTGAATTGGTTTTTAAAATAGCTTATTTTGGTCAAAACTTCCATTTGATAGGTGTCACAATACAAAAATGGACGTGATGACACTAGTTTATTTTCACCAATACAAGTCAGTCTTAATCCAACGAAACGAAAGAAATACGGAAAGTAAAGCAAGAATAATAATATGAGAGCGGAAAACATATTCATTCTATTATAACTCCAAAACTTGGTTGTCACGTGTACAAGTCACTGTTACATAAAGTGCGAAAATAAAAGATAATTACAAGTCTCGATGTCTTTGTTTCTCAAATAAAACAAAGCATAAATATAAAGAAAAAAAAGGATCTGTCGGGACGACAAGCAGCTACCTCTCAAAGTCCTTCAACAAGCCTCGGGTATAGAAGAAGAAGAGCAATCACACGGAATCAGACTCAGACTCGGAACCTACGCAAGTGTAGAAGCAAGGAGTGAGTACCAGACAACACGGTACTCAACAAGCAACTAAAGAAACAAAGCAAAACTAACTAGAAAACGAGTACTCCTTCCAACCCAACCGAACTAACTACAACCTATATAGAAACCAGTCCAACCTAACTTTTTCACAATACACAACTCACAAGGCTTAATAGTCACGGTTCAACAACCAACATGTATCAAGTATGACAATCACAGCTGTCAACTAGATCAATCACAACTATCAAGTTCATCAAAGCACATTAATCAAGTACACTGAATATAAAATTTCAAGATTTATCATGCACAATATCAATCAGAACTCATGGGAACCACCCATAATTCATGAACTACCCGATAATGACCTCAGCATCAATATCAATCGCCGGTAATGACCTCAGCATCCATAACACTCGCTGGAAATGACCTCGACATCAATATCACTTGTCGGAATGACTTCGGCATCAATGTTATTGTCAGAAACTACCTCTGCATCGATAACCATCACATGTTTTTTCACGGTGCTCAGAAAATCAATGCAAATAAGCAATTTCGTACCACAAGGAACATATAATAACTCAA
Source organism: Solanum stenotomum (assembly GCF_019186545.1). Lineage (NCBI taxonomy): Eukaryota > Viridiplantae > Streptophyta > Magnoliopsida > Solanales > Solanaceae > Solanum > Solanum stenotomum. The sequence goes on from NC_064286.1 coordinate 56,652,102, forward strand.
GCAAATCAATTACAATTAATGTCATCAAAGCATTTCATCAATCATCACATTATGGTTCACAATAAGGTAAATTCACAAAGTATTGTGATCAAAATGTTGTCTTTTGATTAATCCCTTTTTTATTCACTAATATCAATCAAGTGAAATAATTGAACTCATCACCCATAAAAGAATGAAATTGAAATGTAACTTTTAATACTTATTTATCCTCATTTCATTATGAATTATTTTTCTCATAATTTATTTTCTACAAAAATATTTTAAGATCAAACATGAGAAAATCGAAAAATTCATAATAAATGCACCCTAATTCAGTACGGAGTCAAAGTGGGAAGCAGAATTAGCAGCCCTAAATATACATAGAGGCAGATCTCTGCATGTTAGTGCGGGTGGCGTGACACTTGGTCACTTGGTAAAAGTACATGTGTATAGATATTTTCTTCTTGAAGTTGGACATTTATTAAAGAATGACATTCGATAGGCATGATAAAATTAATCTATAAAATAATGATATTTTAAATTCATTAAAATTGAATGAGTTAATAATTTATTTATTTTAGGAATAACTATTAATCAGTTAAGTTTTTACATTATATTTATCAAATATAATGAGAATTCAAAAAAATTACATAGTAATTAAGAATTCTTAAATTTATCATGTATATGTGATACAATAATTTACTTGTATATGTTGATGTATCACTGATACAAAATGAATTGTTGATTCCATAATACAAAGCGAATTTCGAAAATTATTATATTACTAGTATAAAGCGAATTTTAGAAACTGTTGTTACGTATAGTAATATCTAAACTATCATTGTATTTAATAATTAGGCTCAAACTATTGATATACAACTCTTATTAACTCATGAGAGACTTTGTCTACATATTTTTTATTTTTTATATTTGATAGATTATATAATCAAAATATATATTGAAAAATTATTAGGTACTAAAAAAAACATATAAGAAAAACCTACAACAAATTTAAAACTTGGTAAGAATTGGATGGATTGGCTTATGACTCGATCTTTTAAGTCATTGCATCCCAATCAGTTTCAGGCCAAGTAACTTTTAATTTGATCAATAATTTGCTTATTTATTAACACAACTTATTTTGACATGTCCAGTTTCAATCAGTCCCCCAATTCGACACCCCATAGACCATCGAGCGTCGATAAAGAACATAAGATATGGCCGACATGACTTTAATTTCTAAAAAAATTATGTTCTACTAGGCATAAATTTAACTGTTTAAGGGCAAAAATTAAATATCAACCCATTTAAAGGATAAAAATTAAAGATCAATCAATTTGAAAGGATATAAAATTTGGTAATATTTGGTTTTTATGTTAAATATGAAATTTATACTAAATCAGTAAAACGCATGATCTGTAAATTTTACGTCCACCACAAATTTTATTCATTTCGTCACAAATTTTGGTAGTATTTGGAATTCTGACAACCAAGAAAATGCATATTAAAATGCTTTCGTTCAAATATGCTTACAGATTTATTTTTAATCACAAGAATTTTGTTCACGTTCTTTTTTTTTCCCTTTTAATTTCTATTCAACGAGTTACATAGTTTTCCACTACAAATTTAATTTACTCTAACTATGAAAATTACAATTTGTAGTACAGTTTTTATTGAATAGGCAAGTTTAATATTTAAAAAATCAAAATCCAGTTTTTATGATCATCAATTCATCATACTCAAATTCCGCTATCTTTTCTGTATTATATGTATTTTTTGCTAATGATAGTCTCCAGTCTAAATTATGTAGAGAAAAGTCTGGAATAACGTCCAAAGCCGCCCTGGCTCTTTTAGGGCCCGTTTGGCCATAGATTTCCCAAATAATATTTGGGAAAAAATTTGGTAAATAGTGTTTGTTCATACAAATTGTCATTATTTGGCAAATATCCCAAATTCTCAAATACTAGTTTTTTCTAGTATTTGGGCCAAATCTCATTGATTGGGATCTTTTGAAAATTAAAATTTTACACCAAACTTTTATCTTTTACAAAAACAGCCTCCATAGTAATGTTTACGTTGTATTACATATTTTTTACGTGAACACCAAAGTAGTGATAAAATATTCAGTGAATATGACAGTGATGATATGGTTATTGATGAAAATGATGAACAATCGGGTCATGGTAACAAAGTCATGTGCTTTGTCTACTTCACGATGTATGAAATGATGCTTGTTGCACTCACTCCAAACTATCACATTGCTCTATTGTCATGGACACTACTTGTTATTTGTTACAACAGATCCAATTGACTTGTAATACAAATTTATGGTTAATTTTAATAGTTTTTAAAACTTATGGGTATAAATCATATTTTTCTAAAAAAGTGAAATATATTTTATAACACAACAAAGTCAGTGATGCCTCATAACCACAAATAGAGAATTCAGTCATCTTCCTCCTTGCCTATAAATACGTTTCACTTTACCACTTTGTTTCCCATCACATTTTACTACTACATTCATAATGAGGCCTTCTAAATTCACTACTTTTTCTTTACTATTTTCTCTCCTTTTGCTGACTGCTGCCTCGGCACAGAATTGTGGTTCACAGGCAGGAGGCACACTTTGTGCCTCGGGACTCTGTTGCAGCAAATTCGGCTGGTGTGGTAACACTAATGACCATTGTGGTTCTGGCAATTGTCAAAGTCAGTGTCCTGGTGGCGGCCCTGGTCCTGGTCCTGTTACTGGTGGGGACCTTGGAAGCGTCATCTCAAATTCCATGTTTGATGAGATGCTTAAGCTTCGCAACGAAAATTCTTGTCAAGGAAAGAATAATGTCTACAGTTACAATGCCTTTATCATTGCTGCTAGGTCTTTCCTGGCTTTGGTACAACTGGTGATTCAAATACCCGCAAAAGGGAAATTGCTGCTTTCTTTGCCCAAACCTCCCAAAACCCTACTGGTATGTTAATATTTAGATCGAACAATTATAATTTCATTGTGAGTCAAAATTTTAGTAATAATAATTGATTATGTACCCGTTTTTATATATATAGGAGGATCTGATGGACCATTCGCATGGGGTTACTGTTTCCTTAGAAAACAAGTAACCCGGGTGACTACTATTCAGCAAGTGGTCAATGGCCTTCATGTCCACCTGGAAGGAAATATTCCGGACGAGGCCCATTCCCAATTACACAGTAAGCTCCTATATATTATTTCCTCTGTTCCAATTTATGTGACACATTTCGCTTTTCGAGAGTTAAACAATTTAAGTTTGACCAAGAATTTGCTCATGGAATCTTCAATTTTTTAAAAATGAAATTTATATATTTGTAAATTACATAAAAAGTACTCTAAATCTCAACAATTGATAATTCAAAATATTTAGAAGATATATGAAGAATTTACTGTCAAAGATAAACTTGTTTGAATCTCGAAATCTGAAATGTGTCACATAAATAGGGATAGAGGGAGTAACAATTATTTTCATTATATTGTCATGGAGCTAGATAAATTTATTTATGCTACGATTAAATTTGATGAATTTGTAGTGTCTAATTACGTGTATTTTGACATTAATAAACACAGTTATGGGCCATGTGCAAGAGCCATCGGAGCGGACCTTTTAAACAATCTAGATTTAGTAGCCACAGACCCAATCATCTCATTCAAGACATCTCTCTTATTCTGGATGACCACTCAATCACCAAAACCTTCTTGCCACGATGTCATCATTGGAAGATGGAACCCATCCGCTGGTGACCGAGCAGCCAATCGTCTTCCTGGATTTGGTGTCATCGCAAACATCATCAATGGTGGCTTAGAATGTGGTCGTGGTAATGACAACAGGGTACAAGATCGAATTGGGTTTTACAAGAGGTATTGCGAAATTCTTGGAGTTAGTCCTGGTAACAATCTTGATTGCGGCAACCAGAGGCCTTTTGGCAGCTGATTCTATGTAACAACTTCATTATATGTTTTGTTGTATTCTCGCACAATGCAAGTATCAACTATAAAATAAAGTTTTAATAATATGATTGTAGTCTGATTAGTACCACGACTATATATAATCGTGTTCAATAATAAATAAAGACTTTTATCCAAGATACATATATCTCAATGAAGTCGCCATCAACCTCGGATTTTTCCACAAGCATTACTCTTTCCCTTCAAAATTCAAATCAATGTGCACGTAGTTATAATTCATATGGTAACGGCCTTATAATTACTTGTACAACTTCAAAAACCAAATCAATGCTAGCTATACTAACTTGTGATGGTGGGGGTTTTGCACGACCCCTTCATGTATACTACATCATAACAGAAAAGATGATATAAACCTTAGCCTCCAAGAAAGCTCCTCTTTAATGTTAGCTAGTTTATCAGTGACAAAGCTAGCTTCTCTATAGCAGTGATTAACATGAATATGTCCTTGCCTCATTAAAAGTCTAATATGGAGAATAAGCTTTTTGTGGTAGGCGTGAATATTATTACTACACTCTAATACTCCCTCTATTCTAGATTAACTGAATTTTTGAGACTTTTTTTGTCACGACTCAAAAATGGATGTGATGGCACTCGTCTTATCCCACCAAGACAATTCAGCCTAAACCTCAACTATTACAATAAAATACAGAAACTTTATAATCAACTCAAAAATACCCCAAAATCTGGTTGTCACGTGTACAAGCCTCTAAAGTATTACAATTGATTCAAAAGAAAAACACAAGTCTCAAATGACCTTGTTTCTATAATAGAACAAGATCATAAATAGGAATAAGAAAGTCCGCCGAAATGACAAGCAGCTACCTCACAAACCTCCACAAGAAGCCTCAGACAAGAAGAAGAGAAAATATCACAAAGGTCCGGGCTAGTAACCTACAAAAATTGTAGAAGCAAGGGGTGAGTACCAAACCACACGGTACTCAACAAGTAAACCTCTAAACACAAGCTAAGGGGATAGAATACGGGTACTCCTTACACCCCAACCGAACCTCCACAACTACAACCTGCATAAAAATCAGCTCAACCTACAATTCACAATTTACAAAGCACACAACTCAACAACAACACTCTAACAATTACATTTCCTCAACAACAAGCTTATTATTCATCAATCTCAACTTCCACAAAAAGGCACTCACAATATCAGCAACACACAAGATCAAGTTCATCAATGATAAAAATGTGCAATGCAATGAAATGCAATGAAATGCAATGTCAAGTATAGTGATGCATGTCTGACCTAATGATACACACTCGCTGTCTCTCAGTCCAGGACCCATGGGGGACATATTTGTTCATGCATCCATCGCGGCGAGCAATACGACCCTCGATAATGGTAACCATCGCGGCGCGCGATATGTCCTTCGAAATATAGTATCCATCGCGATGCGCGATACGTTCCTCAAAATGGTGCATCCTCTTTAATTTCTTATTTTTTTCTCAATTCACATAACACTTGTCACATCCATGTCTCAGAACAATGCAAATGACATGTTCACACAAATAATTAAGAGATGACCATTTTCATAACATTGCACAATTCACAGCAACACAATCATGATACAACATCAACAATGATTCAACAAGCCTTTCAAACCATTCTCAACACATCACACACAAACAATTAATCACATTGCCCTTTATTACCCCTTTTTCATCATTAAGATTAATCAATGTGGACAAGGCAACCCATCACCAAGTCTCGTTACCCCCAAACACATATCACAAAGAAATACACGAATTCCATACACTTAACAAGGGTTTAGAAATCCACTTGCCTCAAATGGTCGAACAATCACTCCCAGACTTGAGTCTTTCCTTTTGTTGAACTTCCAAATCAATATAATCTATTCCAAATAAATAATCACAATAAGATTTCAAAATAACAACACTCATATTACTATTGTGTCTAGTCTAGACCAAAAAACTCACCCAAGTTTACAGTCAATTTCCTAAACTTCCAGCCTAGGATTCAATCTTAATTTCCTCCAATATCATAATTTAATGGTGTTCATAGGTATATAATACACCTAATATTGATAATCATATTAAGAAAAATCCCTAATTAGAATCAATACCCTATCTGTAACTTTCACATGGAAAGAACAGAGAAACCGAGAGTGACAACACAACAAAATTCCACCCCACAGTGCTTCGATTTCCAATTACCATCAATTTTCTTACTTGTTTTGGTCAATGGTTAATCCTAATTATACTCCAATGATTGGCTGCATGCAATTATCTAATGACTATCCTAATTGGGCAACGACAACCCACTAGCAAGCTTGATCAACATCTGCCAAACACAAGAACAATAATTTCTCTAAAGATTTAAAGTTGCTATTGCCTTAAAATTGGAATCATTGGTCATTAAGAAAATTCATAACAATTATTAAAAAAAAACTCACGTTGAATCAGCAAAAATTGTTCAACCCAATTTCTTTCTGCTCTATCTAGCATTAATGATATCAATGAATTCCCCCTAATCTTCTAACATTTATAATTTATTATATTTGATAGGAAAGCTTTGTACCTATTGGCGGTCGTTGGACGCTGCTCCAAATATTTCCGTCGACTTTTCCTTTCCTCTCATGTACGTCTGCTTAGGTTAGTTTCTGACTCCTTTTCTTTTCTTAAATTATGACCCAAAAATTCTCAACCCTAATAATTTATTTTCATATATGGGTCAAGTGGTATATGGTATTAATTAAATTATAAACTTGACCCATTAAGCATTAACTAAAATTAGTTATTTAATAAATAACCGTCAATAAATTAACTATGGTTATACGAATATTCAAAATTTTCAAAAATGACCTTCTGGGTCATCACATTTTGGAAAAATTACTTAAATACACAACACTTCTTTACCTATTCTCAATATTTCCCTACTCTTTTACTAAAATACAAAAATCCCTTATTTTTCCCCAATTCAACTTAACCGATACTTTATTAGTTTAAGTATCCGCCCGTTATTAATTAAAGTATTTGCGCTGCTATATTATGCATCCGCCTATTAATTAAGTATTCATGTTGCTAACAACTTAATAATTTAAGTATCCGTCCATTATTAATTAAAGTATTCGCATTGCTATATTATGCATCCGCCCGTTAATTTAGAATCCGTGTTGCTAACAACTTAATAATTTAAGTATCCGTCTGTTATTAATTAAAGTATTCGCGCTGCTATATTAAGTATCCACACTGCTATATTATGTATCCGAAAAATACTAAAAAAAGGGATTTTTGGTAATTAATGAAAGAGTAGGGAAATGAAGTAATTTCTTTCTTATACTATGTCATTTGCCTAATTTTTACTTACATTTTTCATAGTTCAAAATAATTGAATTGTTCAAAGTTCAAGAAGGATGTTTGAAACTTTTTTCATATTAATTATTTTGAAGAAAATCAAAGGACGTTTTCTTCTCTGTCTGACAGCTTATGTTTGTGGGGAAAGGAAAGGAGTTAGTGATAGAGGACAAACTCAAAAGAACTTGAAGCTCAAACTTATAGCTCCAACTGGAACAACTCACAATTTCACAATATATATATATATATCTGTGTGTTGTATCAATTGTATTTGTGATATAATGAATACAACATGTATTCATCCTCTTTCCTCCTAATATGTAGCTAAATACAATAATTTTTTATACAATTATATTAATCATTTTGATACAAATCAGTTGTATCAATTGTATTCATGATACAACGAATACAACAAGTATTCAACCTCTCCTGCCTAGTCTCGCTCACCTCTCTCCTCCCCAAACATGTAGCTATAATTTATAATTAAGCAAACTATAGCTACAGATCTCGAATTAAGTCTAAACTATAGTCATTTTTGAAAGTTCTTTATATTTTTAATAAAATGATTTATGGCTGTGAAAATATTAAAAACATAAAAGCCGCCACTAAATATTGATTTACCTTTCAGCGTGCTCTACGGGCTTAAATTATGGACAAGACAGAGGACCATCGTTTTTGTCACTATAAGTCACTGATCCCTCAGAACCACTCATAGAGAATTCAGCCATCTCACTTCTTGCCTATAAATTCCTTTAACTTTGCCACTTTCTTTCCTATCACATTTTACTACATTAAAATGAGACTTCCTATATTCACTACTCTTTCTTTACTATTTTCTCTCCTTTTGCTGATTGCCTCGGCGGAGCAATGTGGTTCACAGGCCGGAGGCGCAATTTGTGCCTCAGGACTCTGTTGCAGCAAATTTGGCTGGTGTGGTAACACTGATACCTATTGTGGTCCTGGCAATTGCCAGAGCCAGTGTCCTTCTGGCCCCTCTCCAAAACTACCTACCACTGATCCTGGTCCTCTTGGGGACCAGCTCGGCAGTATCATCTCAAATTCCATGTTTGATCAGATGCTTAAGCATCGCAACGATAATATCTGCAAAGGAAAGAATAATTTCTACAGTTACAATGCCTTTATCACTGCCGCCAGGTCTTATCCTGGCTTTGGCACCACAGGTGATATCACTACCCGTAAAAGGGAAATTGCTGCTTTCTTTGCCCAAACTTCCCATGAAACTACTGGTATGTACATCAATTTAAATTTAAATTTGATGAATTCAACTTTTAGTTATGTGAATCTAAAAAGATACAATTGATTATGTACCCGTTGATGGATAGGAGGATGGCCTACGGCACCAGATGGACCATACGCATGGGGTTACTGCTTCCTGAGAGAACAAGGTAGCCCGGGCGATTACTGTACACAAAGTAGTGAATGGCCTTGTGCTCCTGGCAAGAAATATTTCGGACGAGGTCCCATCCAACTTACAAGGTAATCTTCTGGTTTTATCGGTTAACGATTAATCATACGGAGGTATCCTAATTTTTAACTAATCAAACAAAAAGAGAATTATAATTCGTACGTTTTAATATGTAGGGTGTATTTGGTACAAAGAAAAGTGTTTTCCTAGAAAATGTTTTCCTGGAAAACAAATAGATTTTTTACTTATTTAATCATGTTTGATTGGTGAGTAGAAAATATTTTTCAGAAAAGATTTTTAGTGTTTGATTTATGAATAAAAATGTGTTTGAGAAATACCTTTTATTTTTACTAGAGTAGAAAATATTTTTTAAAAACAAACTTAAATTTTTTTTAGGGGTGGGTGGGTGGGTGGGGGTCGAGGATAGGGATGAAAAAATGAAATTTTGAAGTTGAAAATAATTTTTAAAAACAAACTTAAAATTTCTTTTTGGAGGTGGGGTCGAGGGTAGGGGTGAAAAAATAAAATTTTGAAGTTGAAAATATTTTGTAAAAATAAACTCAAGTTTTTTNGAATGAAAAATATTTTTGGGAAAATATCTTTTAATTTTACTAGAGAGTAGAAAATGATTTTTGAATTGAAATTGAAAATATTTTTTTAAAAATAAACTTAATTTTTTTTGGGGGGAGGTGGGGATGAGATGGGGTAAAAAAATAAAAAAANTGAAATAGAAAATATTTTTTAAAAACAAACTTAATTTAATTTTATTTTTTGAAGGGAGTGGCGGCTGGTAGGGGGCTGTTTGGGGGGGGGGAGGGTAGGGGTGGGGGATAAAAAAAATAAAAAAATAAAATTAGAAAATCTTTTTAAAATAATTTTTAATATTTTTTTTGGGGTGGTGGTAGGTGGCTGGGGTAGGGGTGAGGGTGGGGTAAAAAAATTTAAGTTAAAAATATTTTTTAAAAACAAGCTTTAAATTTTTTTGGAGAGGGGTGGTTTGAGAGTAGGGACAAAATAAATTGATTTTTTCAAAAAAAATAAATAAATTGTAATTTGAAGTTGGATGAGAGATTTGGAAAATGTTTTCCTTAAGTTTTGAAGGGAAGTCATTTCCCTTAAATTTGAAGAAAATGAGTTGATTTGGAAAACATTTAACCCAACTAAACATGAGAAAATTGAAAAAACATTTTTCGAAAAATGTTTTCCTTCATACCAAACACACCCATAGTGTCTAATTATGTGTATTTTGACATTAACAAACACAGCAACCTCAACTATGGACCATTTGGACGTGCCATCAATGAGGACCTGTTGAACAATCCATATTTAGTGGCCACGGACCCAGTGATCTCATTCAAATCAGCTATCTGGTTCTGGATGACCCCTCAATACCCAAAGCCTTCTTGCCACAATGTCATCATCGGAAGTTGGCAACCATCTAGCGCTGACCAAGCAGCCAATCGCATCCCTGGATTCGGTGTCATCACGAACATCATCAATGGTGGTGTGGAATGTGGTCATGGTAATGATGATAAGGTCCAGGATCGAATTGGGTTTTACATGAGGTATTGTGGAATGCTTGGAGTTAGCCCAAGTGACAATCTTGATTGCGGCAACCAGATGCATTTCTGACTCTTAGCCGATTCTATGTAACCATACCTCATCTGTTTTGTTGTCTGATTAATTAAGACCTCGTTTAATAGTAAATAAGGACTTTTGTCTTGGATACGTATATCGTAATGAAGTCTCCTTCATATATCGACCTCGGATATTTCCACAAGTATTATGTATGAAAAGTGATTTTGGCACTTTAATCAAATAAAATTTTGCAATAAATTTATCAATTATTGATGAACAAATAGCAAGAAAAAAAAAATTAAAAGTGTGATGGAAATAATTTGATAACTAATAAAATTGGAGAATGAGACAGGCTTGACTATTTTTCGAAATAATTTTTTTTCTTAAAATAAAAGTGTTTTGAAAAGAGTCTGAATGAGAATAAGACTATCATAAATTTGGTTCATTCAGATCTTTTCAGACTCGTTAAGAGATTCTTAAATTAAAAAAAAAAGAAGCATTTCATTGCCTAATGAGTAATGTCTAGATCATATGACCCAAACATCCATTAAGTGCAAGCAAATGAGGCTTTAGGTACACTCTAATTTACAATATTACGAATCTTATCACATTTAGGTGCATCTAGATATACGTTTCGATACATCTAGATACATGAGATAAAAATTATGTGTAATTTGTTCTAGATAGATAGGAGACTGGAGCCTAAAGGGCAAAAAAAATTGTCAAAAATTTCAAAAAGATACATCAATTTTTTTTTAACTAAAAGGGAAAAAGCGCTCCTAACGTAGCGATTTTCTTCTGACACCGTTACTCCGTTAGGTCAGCGATTTTGTCCAAAAAAAAATTTCCTTTTTTTTAAGAATATCGCTGCCTGAGCAGCATTTTTCGTGAATTTTTTTTAAAAAAAATTAAGTCGCTGCTATGGCAGGGTTGTTATAAAAAAAAAATTAATATTAAAATTCGCAGCGATTTTCTATCAGAAACTAAAAAAAATAAAATTGAAAATCGCTTCACATGTAGCGATTTTAGTTTTTAATTTTTTTTTTTAATAAAGGCAGCGATTTCAGTAAAAAAAATAATTAAAAAATCATGTGAATGTTTGAACAATTAAAAAGAAATTGGAAGGGAATTTCGCTGCCAAGGTGTCACGACCCGATTTATCAAGTCATGATGGCACCTACTATACAATTTGTCACGACCCGATTTATCAAGTCATGATGGCACCTACTATAACCCACCNCGATCTTCCGAAGCTAACCTAGCTGTCAGAATTTTCATCTGAGCACGTCTTCCAAGAAGGTTGACCAAAGTCAACTTTTCAAGTTATAAAAATCTCCAAAACAGGAGAACGGGCCTAAAACCCAAACGAACGACCAGGCGACCGAACAGTCAGTGCCAGCAAGTCATAAATGACTTGGGGTCGCTACAGGAACGCTCTAAACGATGAAATGAATTCTTTAATTTAAAAATGACCTGGAGGGTCATTACACAAGGCCATGATTATTAAAAAAAAGTTTTTTAGTAGTCATTCTAAAATGGGCAAATTACAGAAATCGCATATTTTTAAGGCAAAATTATAATTTATCCCTTAAAAGTTTATAATTACAGAAATTCCTCAAAACGGATACAATAATATAAGCGTTGATACATTAATCTGATTCACGAGATACATTAATCGTTAAGTAAGATACATTACATTTTATACATGATACACTAATCTGATGTACATTTTATACATGATACACTATCTGATGCGCGAGATACACTAATTTGATGTTCATTTTATGCATGATACACTATCTGATGCACGAGATACACTAATCTGATGCGCGAGATACACTAATTTGATGCACGAGATACACTAATTGATGTGCAAAAATAAGGAATTTTGGAGATTTGTAAAACTTATGGGAGATAATGGTCGTAAGTAAACTAAAAGATGGGATTTCTGCAATTTTTCCTAAAGTCCATAACGCATAGGGATATCACAAAATCATTGAACCAAAAATAAAATATAAATATATGAATGAAAGAATAATACTAAAAACTATATACATTAGCAAACTTAAATATGTCATTCATACATTAATTTTTTTTTTACTGAAATCGCTGCCAGGCAGCGATTATTAATTTTTTTTTTTAACTAAAATTGCTAAAGGTGGAGCGATATCTAATTATTTTATTTTAATTTTTGATAGAAAATCGTTGCTAATTTTAATATTAAAAATATTTTTTTATAACAACGCTACTATAGCATCGACTTTATTTTTTAAAAAAAAAAATTGCGAAAAACGCTGCTTTGGCAGTGATGTTCTTAAAAAAAAGGAAAATTTTTTTGGACAAAATCGCTGGTAGGTCAGTGGTTTTGATTCTAACGGAGTAACGGCGTCAGAAGAAAATCACTACGTGAGGAGCGTTTTTGCCCTTTGGTTAAAAAAAATTGATGTACGTACTCCTTTGGAATTTTTGGCAATTTTTTTTGCCCTTTAGGCTCCAGACTCAGATATATTGTATCCAAGTGGATTCACATGTATCTAGATACATAACAAAGCTCGTTCGCTTCCCTCTCATCTCGTTTGTCACTCTCCTATATCTCAAGTATCCCATATGTTGAGAAAATAATTAATTAATATTCTCTCTAACAGTTGAGATGGTTACACACTTCAACACCATATGCATGGAAATCACACTATATACACGGTGTCTATTAGATGAGACGATCACACACTTCAACATTAGATACATGTGAATCACACTAGATACATGTTTGTTGCATGTATCTGGGATACATAACAAATTTTGTTCGCCTCGTTTCCATCTCGCTTGCCTCTCTCCCTATTTTATTGTATTTGGTAGCAAAAATACATGTACTTGGGTATATCTTCCTCAATATATGATAGAAAATTTTTAATCAGTGGTAAGATACATAATGTTTTAATAATAGTATATATGATGGTGAAATATATTTAATTAGGTAATTTCTCCCCTTTTCAATAGGTAAAACTTTATTTGAAAAATCAAAGTCCAAATTTTATGTTATCCTCAAGGCTTGTCAAAGTAGTGATGTTAGCAGATAACCAAACAAACACAAAACGTCTAAAATATATATTTAAAATTTAAGTAATGTTTGACGTTAAGAGCCGCCTCTTATTTTATAAAAAAATAATTCCAGACCTGCCCCACCCCCCACCCCCCACCCCCACCCCAAACCCCACCCCCTTTTGAAAATATTATGCTCTACGTTTTAATTTATGCGTCTTAATTTTGTTCAACATGAGATTTAAGAAAATCTTTCAAAAATAATTTGTGATTTTAAAACAAAATGTTTTTAAAATTGTGTCATCTTAAAAATATCATTTACGATACTGTGTTTAAGGAATTTATCAAATAAAAAGTGATCTGTTTTTCTGAAGGAGTATATATAAAAGTAAGACAAATATATTAAAATCATCCTTATATATTAATTTATGTAACTTTTGTATTGGTAAATCTCCTTAGAAAAATATACTTATTTAATACTCCTACTAGTAATTTTAGTTTATAAATTTTTTATTCTATTTTCAGAGCCTGTTTCGATTAGTTTATTTTAAGTGTTGAAAACAATTGATTTTAAATTAAAATTATAAAAATAAGTCAAAAGTCATAAATTAATAACTTATGACTCATAAATCAAAAACCAATCTAAATAGGCTCTTAACTACATAAATATTTATAACTTATTTTAGATAATATATTTTATTTTTAAAAAAAATATTCTAAAATTTCATACTAATAAAATATCATCACCAGTTGAGAATTGAGATAATAATTAATGAAAATAAATAAAATAAACTTAAAGAAGATAAGAGCCGCCACCAAAATATACGTTTCCGGTCATGGTGCTCAACATTTGATTTTTGTCACAAATTAAAGTCCCCCTCATACGTCACAACCACTAACGATTCAGTCATGTCTGCTCCGTTAAAATTGAGTGATTTTTTGAGAAAAAAAAAATAGGAATGACGATCTGAGATATTCTGGCTATAAATACCTTTAACTTTACCACTTGTTCCCCATCATGACCTTTTCCTACAACACTAAAATGAGGCATTTTGAATTCATAATTTTTTCTTTACTATTTTCTCTACTTTTGCTGACTGCCTCGGCAGAGCAATGTGGTGTGCAGGCAGGAGGTGCGCTTTGTGCCGCGGGACTCTGTTGCAGCAAATTTGGCTGGTGTGGTTACACTGATGCCCATTGTGCTCCCGGCTATTGTCAGAGCCAGTGTCGTGACAGCCCCGGTCCTATTGGGGACCTTGGCGGTGTCATCTCAAATTCCATGTTTGATCAGATGCTTAATCATCGCAACGATAATGCTTGTCAAGGAAAGAATAATTTCTATAGTTACAATGCCTTTATCACTGCTGCGAAGTCTTTTCCTGGCTTTGGCACCACTGGTGATACTACTGCCCGTAAAAGGGAAATTGCTGCTTTCTTTGCCCAAACCTCCCATGAAACTACTGGTACGCCAATTTGAATTTGATAAATTCAATATTTAGATCGAATAATTATAATTTTATTGTGAGTCAAATTTTTCAGTAATAATAATTGATTATTTACCCGTTTATATATATATATATATATATATATATATATAGGAGGGTGGCCTACGGCACCAGATGGACCATATGCATGGGGTTACTGCTTTCTTAGAGAACAAGGTAGCCCGGGCGACTACTGTACACCAAGTAGTCAATGGCCTTGTGCTCCTGGAAGGAAATATTTTGGACGAGGCCCAATTCAAATTTCACAGTAAGCTAGATTAATCTATTTGTCCTGTGGTAAAATTTGATGAACTTGTAATGTCTAATTATATGTATTTTGACATTAATAATCATAGCAACTACAACTATGGGCCATGTGGAAGAGCCATTGGAGTGGATCTTTTAAACAATCCTGATTTAGTAGCCACGGACTCAGTCATCTCATTCAAATCAGCCATCTGGTTCTGGATGACCCCTCAATCACCAAAGCCTTCTTGTCATGATGTCATCACTGGAAAATGGCAACCATCCAATGCTGACCAAGCAGCTAATCGCCTCCCTGGATTCGGTGTCATCACTAACATCATCAATGGTGGCATGGAATGTGGTCATGGGAATGATAATAGGGTCCAAGATCGAATTGGATTTTACAGGAGATATTGTGAAATTCTTGGAGTTAGTCCTGGTAACAATCTCGATTGTGGCAATCAGCGGTCCTTTGGAAACGGACTCTTAGTCGATACTATGTAACAACTTCATCGCCTGTTTTGTTGTATTCTCTTGCAACATATAATGTCTCAGCTATAATTGCTTGTAATAATAAACAAAGACACTTACCTCCAAAAGTTCAATCTTCGAAATCAAATCAATGTGTATATGCTTACAACCCATTTAATAATTGATTATTGTAGGAATCGTTGTTTTGTAATAACAGTTAGATTTGTAAATAGAGTTAAATGATGAAATAAGAACAAATTGAAGAATGCAAACTACTTCAAAAAAAAAAAAAGAGATGTTGTTCAACGAAAGTGGTGTCGTAGTTCAACAAATGTATAAGAGAGGCACGCCTGCTTTTAGCTCGCTCTTGCTTTTTTAGTTTATTTATTTATTTATTTTGATTGAGTCAATTATTTATCGAAAATAATATTTCTATCTTTCAAATATGTCTTACTTTTTTTATGTGTTTGGTATATAAGCAAAATTTATTATTTCAAAAATATTTATAAACTTATTCTTTTACTCTCACTAACAAAATTGTTTTTCACATACTTAAAACTTTTCTTAGATAAAAAAAAAAAATCAATAAGTTTGACTAACAAACAAAATTTAAAAAAATGTTTGACTTGATTTTTCCAAAAACAGAGACGTGAAACACTTTCTTTTCAACTACTCATATCAATTATTTAAGCATCTTTGGAAAGTGTAAACTCTGCAAAATAATAAAAGTTGGTCAGAAGTGGAAGTTTGGCTTAATGATCCTTTTCTTTAAAAGGAAGAGTGCGTTTCTATTATCGGATTAATTAAAAGAAAAATTACGTGGATAGATAAGTATATACTAATTAATTACTTAATATAATTATAGTTTGTATTGATTATAATTTGTGATTAACCGTTAACCATATATTTACAATTATCTGATACATATATAAATACAATTCGTCTCTCTCCACTCTCTGTCCTCTCTTGCTCACCTCTCTCCTCCCTTTCTCAGTCTCACTCGCCTCTCTTCTCTCTCTAATATATTGCTACGAATTGTAATTACCAAACTACATATAAAGAGCATAATTAAATTTATTTTAGTGGCTATTTGCAAATCTTCCTCTCAATTGAACGGAAGAAGTCAAATATATGTAGGTATTAGTTATGTAGGGTTTAATTATGCATGGTTTAGTTATGCAAGTATTAGTTATGCAAGGTTTAGTTATGCAGGTATTAGTTATGCGGTGTTTAGTTATGTAGGTATTAGTTATGCGAGTATTATTTAGTTATGTAGAGATTACATTACATGAATTATTAACTATTGAATATTGATTTTAATATAAATTAATATATATTATTTACAAATAAAATAAGTAAGCAAATAGTATAAACTCTCCCTTAAAAAAATAAAGAAAGGAATTTTCTCTATACTTAACTAGGAATTCTGTGTTTTTTCTCTCTTTGTTTTTTTAATGTTTAAAGCTTATAAAAACAAAATATTATTAATATATTTCAAATACATATACTATCCTATTTTATATAATGTAAATGTCTATCAATATGATGCATGCGTTATTTGTACATTTTTAATATACCAAATATATAAATTATATATAAATTCACACTCTAAATAAAAAATTAATACATGATAATTAAATATGTGGATATATTTAGTAATATATAATGCGAATATATAATAAGCATATGCGCTATCAAAATTATACATTCCTATTCATAATATTAATAAATATTTATATTTTAATTTTAAATGAAAACAAATAAAAAGTCATGTGTATACGAAAAGAAATATGAAACAAAAATAGTTGGGAAAATAGAATAGTTATGTAAAGTTTTTAATAAAAAAAGATTTAAAAATAAATTAATAGGGATAAATGTGTAATTTATCTTTTTAATACATATATAACTAATACCCACATAACTTATTCCACTTTCTATCCTGTATAACTTATACTTAGATTCCCTCATAAGTTATGTAGGTATTAATTATGTAGGATTACAAAAAATGCAACCAAACACCGTATAAAATTAGTACATGAATAACTTTTATATAATATTTAGAAGTTATCAACCAAACATAGTACAAATCATGTTGACTTTTCAACCTAACAAACAACTTTTACCAAACATTGTAAAACTAATACAATGCTTTATACATGAATAATATGTCCTCTTATACCGCAACCAAACGACCCTTTATTGTACTCTAATTTTATTTTATTTGACATTAAATTTAAGCTTCCCTATTTAAAAGAACTCGATACTCTCTCCATTCTATTTTATATCATATAATTTTATTTAACACACAGTCTAAGGATTTTTTTTTGTGGTAATTTATGGTCTAAATAAGAGATAAATGTTGACAATGAATAATATTATAAATGATAAAACGAGTTTTTAATATTAATAAATTATTATTAAATAGGTAAATATATATATATATATTTTTTATGTATGATTAAAATAAAAATGAATCGTATAAATTAGAGGAGAGAGAGTATAAAATATAAGAAAAAATTATTTGAAAAGTCAGTCCAAATTCCGCCGTCGTTAAAGGACAACAGGACACGTTACATCTGAGGGAATACAATATCACACCGTCCATAGTCTTTATATTTCTCTATTTTGATTTTATTTTTAGTTCGTTTATAAAAAATAATTTTATTTTAATAATTATTTTGTTTCAACTTTTACATAGCATAGGATATTTAAAATCATAAAACTAGAACATATTTTAATATATTTATATAATTTTTATTTGAAGTTAGTAATATTTAAAGGATCTTTTTTTACTTTATTAAATATTATATCCGATCAAACACAAATAAATACATTAAAACAAACGAGGTATATTGTCATTTGTCAAAAATATCTGAACAATTTAAAAATGACAATTGATACCTTAACATGGGGAGTAAGATAATTTTAAAAACACCTGCCGTTAACATTACTTTGTCTAAAAAATCCAGCAACTAGGTCTTAAATATATCATATTATATACTAGTGAAATAACGTCAAGAAAAAATCTGGAATAATTATAAGAGCCGCCACTTTCTTTTTTATTTGACCCCCTTAAAATATTCTATTTTCTTAATTTTAATTTATGTATTTCAATTTAATTCCACACAAAGCTTAAAAAGATTTTAAATAAAATTTAAACTAAAATAGATATATTATTTAGAATATTTAATTGAAAGAATTACTTTCAAAAAGTGGTATTCATTTTTGCAACATACTAGAGAAAAAGTAAGACAAATTGAGATGATCCTTCTATATTAATTAACGTAATATTTTTCTAGTAAATATTTTTTATATTTAATTTTTATTATTTTATATTCAATTAGATGATTTATAATGACATAGATATCTATCTTAATTTAGATCATATATTTTATAATCTTTATTCTTAAATTTCATACTCAATAATTGCATACATCAGAGGGAAGAGAGTAATTAATGAAAATAAAATATTTTCTCCGTTTTTTTTTAGTTGTCATAGTTTTGAGAATCAAACAATATGAATTTTGATTAATATTTTTTTTAAAATATTAAAATGAAAAGAATTAGTACAATTTATTGTACTTTTTATATATATTTTGAATATATAAAATTTTATTTTTAAAATATTAAATAAATATGATTTAACTTTACTTTAAATAATAGTCAAATTAATTTTCAAAAATATAACACAATTAAAAACGAACGGGGGATTGAGGGAGTAAAATAAGAGGCTAAAAGCCGCCAGTATATTTACATGTTACCTGTCAGCGTACTCCACTGAATTTAATTCTGGATAAGACAGAGGACTATGAGATTTGTGCCTAGTTTATTCAACATTTTTTTCACAAATCAAAGTCACAGCTATCGATATTAGAAGTGTTTCATTCTTAATTAGAGATTTCAGATTCAAAATTAGAGATTTCAGATTCAAGTTTTGAATATGAAAAAAAATCTTGTTGGGAACACTAGTTTTGAATGGGCCCTGTAAAGCGTAATTCAAATTTAGTCGAAAGTCCAATGTGAACTCTGAATATTAAATTAGAAAACAAAAAAAAGTGACAGCTACTAATAGACAATTCGCCTTAGGTCTCCATCACGGCATCTTCCTTCTTCTTACCTATAAATAGCTTCCATTTTACAAATTGTTTCCCATCAACTAATTTTACTAGTTATTACTACATCAAAATGAGGCTTTCTGAATTCACTACTCTTTTCTTACTATTTTCTGTGCTTTTGCTGTCTGCCTCGGCAGAGCAATGTGGTTCACAGGCTGGAGGCGCACTTTGTGCCTCGGGACTCTGTTGCAGCAAATTCGGCTGGTGTGGTAACACTAATGATTATTGTGGTCCTGGTAATTGTCAGAGTCAGTGTCCTGGCGGCCCCGGTCCTTCAGGGGACCTTGGCGGTGTCATCTCAAATTCCATGTTTGATCAGATGCTTAATCATCGCAATGATAATGCTTGTCAAGGAAAGGGTAATTTCTATAGTTACAATGCCTTCATCAGTGCTGCTGGGTCTTTTCCTGGATTTGGTACTACTGGTGATATCACTGCCCGTAAAAGGGAAATTGCTGCTTTCTTTGCCCAAACTTCCCATGAAACTACTGGTACGTCGATTTGAATTTGATAAATTCAATATTTAGATCGAACAATTATAATTTCCTTGTGATTGATTATGTACCTGTTTATATATATAGGAGGATGGCCTACGGCACCAGATGGACCATACGCATGGGGTTACTGTTTCCTTAGAGAACAAGGTAGCCCGGGTGATTACTGTACACCAAGTAGTCAATGGCCTTGTGCTCCTGGAAGGAAATATTTCGGACGAGGACCGATCCAAATTTCACAGTAAGCTTATATATATAATACTCAATCATTTTCATTGACTATAGACCTAGACAAAAAAGTCTTTTTATCCGTTACAACAAGTTAAAATTTATTAATGTGATGAGGTCTAATTACGTGTATTTTGACATATACAAACAGCAACTACAACTATGGGCCATGTGGAAGAGCCATCGGAGTGGACCTTTTAAACAATCCTGATTTAGTAGCCACAGACTCAGTCATCTCATTCAAATCAGCTATATGGTTCTGGATGACCCCTCAATCGCCAAAGCCTTCTTGCCATGATGTCATCACCGGAAGATGGCAACCATCTGGTGCTGACCAAGCAGCTAATCGCGTCCCTGGATTCGGTGTCATCACAAACATCATCAATGGTGGCTTAGAATGTGGTCATGGCAGTGACAGCAGGGTCCAAGACCGAATTGGATTTTACAGGAGGTATTGCGGAATTCTTGGAGTTAGCCCAGGTGACAATCTTGATTGTGGCAATCAGAGGTCTTTTGGAAACGGACTCTTAGTCGATACTATGTAACGATCGACTTCATCATATAAGGCCCCAACTATAAATAAATTTATGTATGTACGAAATTGTATAAATTGTGATTGTAGTATGATGGGACCACGACTTATAATTGTTTGTTTTTATAATAAACAAATACTATTGTTCTTCTTCTAATGTTCTGACGGGTCATGTTAATTAGCATTGTGGAAACAGGTTAACAATCGAGCCATTTCATTACACTAGTGTACTTGTCCGTGCTTTGCGCGTTTCTAAAAAAATATAATATATGAATTAGTATTAATTAATATTATGATTTTATAAAAAGACAATAATTATAATGAAACGCCTCTTCATGATTTTGCTATATTTTTAGATAATAGATATATATCTTTTATTGAATAAATATATGTGAAACATTAACACCGTATATGAAATTATTTATTCAAATTAATGTATAATATTAAGTTAAATAACGTATCAGGAAAAAAGTGATGAAGAAATTTGGTAATGTATATATCTAAGAAACAATCTAAGAGCATGTTTGGCATGACTGTTGGGAGAAAAACACTTTTTAAAAAATAAATATCAGTGTTTGACAAATTCTTTAAATTGCTTTAAATGGAAGCAGTAGCAGTTTTTCTGCTATTGGGAAAAAACAAAAAAAGTTCTACTTCTTACAAAAAACAAAAGCAGAAGTAGAAAATTATTTTCTTGAACACTAAAATATCCCTCTCATATATACATATTACTATATTATAGAAGAGTCTAGGAATGACTACCAATGTTCCAATAATATCACTATTAATGTCCAATATATTTATAAAATATATAAGTGGGCCCCACCACCTTCCACTTAAATACTACATATTATATATTATTAATTACTATACTATAAATCACTACTAATATCCAATATATTTATCAAACTATATAAGTGGGCCCCACCACCTCCACTTAAATACTACATATTATATAGTAATTACTATACTATAAATGACTTAAATACTCCATATTATCTATTACAATAATTAACAATTATTTGACACTTTAAATTCTATCAATGCCATATAAATTAGGATAAAACACCTAACATATAATATTTAAATATATTTAAAAATAATATAAGTAATACTATACATTACATAATTAACAACTTAATTATTTAAAACTTATATAAAAAATTTAATTGACTCTCTAAATTCTATTGGTACCACATAAAATGGATTATATAATAAACATATATTGTTTGAAATTGACGAAAAAGAAACAATAAATTACAATAATTAATAAAAAAATAGTCCACTCCAAAAAATCTATTAATTAACAACATATATTGTTTGAAATTGACGAAAAAGAAACTATAAATTACAATAATTAACAAAATAAATCTCTCGACTCCAACAAATCTATCAATTAATGCCACATAAATTGGGACATGGCAAATAACATATATTATTAAAAAATTAGGTTCAAAATGTACTAAAAAATACAATAATTAACAACTTAATATATTAAAGAGACATATAAAAAAGGGTTAATATTTGAAATTCTGCATCTGCCACATAAATTAGAACAAAGAGAGTAATAAATATTATTTTCAAAATTATGTTAAAAAAAAGTACTACAAATCACAATAGCTAACAATTTAAAATATTTTTAAAATCATATAAAAATTTCAATAACTTCTCAAATTCCATAATATGACATAAATTAAAAAAAAAGTGTTATAAATCATAATAAATAGTACAATATTTAAACTACTTTAAAAGCATTATAAATTGTAATAAATAATACAACAATTTAAATTACTTAAAATTTAACGACTTAAATTTTTTTTTAAAATGTATTAAAATTTTGGTTAATTGTCAAAACTTTACATGTGCCACATAAATTGGGACATGGACAGTCACACATATTTTTTTAAAAAAATTACATTAAAAGTATTCTATCAATTAACAACATATATTGTTTGAAATTGACAAAAAAGAAACTATAAATTACAATAATTAACAAAATAAATCTCTTGACTCCAACAAATCTATCAATTAATGCCACATAAATTGGGACATGGCAAATAACATATATTATTAAAAAATTAGGTTCAAAATGTACTATAAACTACAATAATTAACAACTTAATATATTAAAGAGGCATATAAAAAATGGTTAATATTTGAAATTCTGCGTGTGCCACATAAATTAGAACAAAGAGAGTAATAAATATTATTTTCAAAATTATGTAAAAAAAATGTACTACAAATCACAATAGCTAACAATTTAAAATATTTTTAAAATCATATAAAAATTTCAATAACTTCTCAAATTCCATAATATGACATAAATTAAAAAAAAAAGTGTTATAAATCATAATAAATAGTACAATATTTCAACTACTTTAAAAGTATTATAAATTGTAATAAATAATACAATAATTTAAATTACTTAAAATTTAACGACTTAAAAATATTTTTTTAAATGTATTAAAATTTTAGTTAATTGTCAAAACTTTACATGTGCCACATAAATTGGGACATGGATAGTCACACATATTTTTTTAAAAAAATTACATTAAAAGTATTCTATCAATTAACAACATATATTGTTTGAAATTGACGAAAAAAAACTATAAATTACAATAATTAATAAAATAAATCTCTCGACTCCAACAAATCTATCAATTAATGCCACATAAATTGGGACATGGCAAATAACATATATTATTAAAAAATTAGATCCAAAATGTACTATAAAATACAATAATTAACAACTTAATATATTAAAGACACATATAAAAAATGGTTAATATTTGAAATTCTGCGTGTGCCACATAAATTAGAACAAAGAGAGTAATAAATATTATTTTCAAAATTATGTAAAAAAAAAGTACTACAAATCACAATAGCTAAAAATTTAAAATATTTTTAAAATCATATAAAAATTTCAATAACTTCTCAAATTCCATAATATGACATAAATTAAAATAAAAAAATAATATATATTGGGCCCCGTGCTGGCACGGGGTCCTATATCTAGTTTACAAATATATCCCTTATTAATTAATTAACATATCTCATAAGTTTGGTTAAGTTTCATTCAAAAAAAATAATTTTTATTTTATTTATGTTTATCAATTATTATTACTTTACATTTTATATATTATTTTATGTTTTATTTTACAGAATCAGAATTAAATGTAACAACACATTTTTGTAGGAATAAAAATATGAAGGACTTTATTTTATTTTTGTGGTGAATTTATCATATATAGTGGTTTAATTTGTGAAATGGTTTTTAAATTTATTTCTCTTGAAATTTTGAATTATATTTAAGTCATCATGTTAATATTTAATTAATTTATTTATGTATAATATTGATTGAAAATATGTATATTTTAATTTAATTAAGAAAAAATTTAATTAAAATTTTTTAATAAATATTTAAAATAGTTTCTCTCTATAAAATAATTTTAATATTAAAAGTATATTGATACTTGCCATTTTTCGTAATTTGACTCTCAAAGGAACTTTTTAAAAAGGATTAGTCAAACATGATTTGCTTATCAAAACCACTTTTCAAATGAATTGGTCAAGCACAATTTTTTTTTCAAAAGCACTTTTTAAAAAGTCATTTTAAAAAAGTGCTTTTAGAATTAAGCAGTTTTTAGCAATAATACCAAATAGGCTCTAACTTTATTTAACCTTTTATAAACAATTTAATATGATTTTAAGATGTAAAAAAAAAGAAATTAGAATATTGAAAATGTAAATATATCCTAATTACCCGTTAACATGTGGAATGGGAAGTTACCATATTAATTAAATTATGAAATACTTAATGAATTTAGATATTATTATTTTTTTGAACTTTTGATTAAGAACTTTTAGGAGTACTAAGTAAGGATAAAGTTAAAACAACTAAAATCTCATAATTTGTATTTATAGCTATTAATGACTATCATACAAATAAAAACATTCCAATTAAATTTTAAGTCGCATATAATATTAAGAAGTGGTTTATGAATTAAAGAAAATTGTCTTTCAAGCGAAAATCAATCTTCTAAAATGTAAAAGTAATAAAAATAAATGATATTTTCAATTAATTTTGTAGACATTTTGTTTCGACGTTTCTGTTATTGCATATAGTTCATAACATCTCTAATAACACCTATCTAAACAAAATAAATAATTATTTAGGGGAAAGATAGAATATCAAGAGGCAGAGGCAGAAATTATTAGTGATTAATTATTTTTTAAAAAATTGATGCACATTAAAAATCTTCCTTGGATTGATGCTAAGGAACAACTTTTCACTTCTTCTTTAGGAGTTGTTGCGCAGAGATGAGCAAACTTATGGAAAGGAATTTTCTTGTGGATTGACTCTTGTCAAAGAAATATTTAATTTATTAAACTAATTAGTTGATTTTTTTTATATAATTAAAGTAATTTGATGTGAATTATATATTATTAATTAATTAAGAATAAAAGCTACGGAGAATGAAGATGAATTTTTAAAACAAAATAATTAAAAATAATAATAAACAAAGGATCAATAAATGTTTTAGGCAAATAAAAAGGTGTTACATCACTTTTCTTTTATATATATATTATTTGCAGATGAAAGAAATACCCACAGTTTATGAGGATGTGATTTGTTTTGGGAACATGTACAAAATCAACCAAAATTCAATATGAAATTAATATAATTATTCTTGAAATTACAATAGAAAATTTAACCCATAAAAGATAATATTACTACATTTAAATCTACATTTATAATTATGTACAAACTTGTAACAAATAATAAGTGTAACAAAATTTGATATATTGTTGATAATGACTATTTTTTCAAGCTTGAATTTGGACAAATACTTTTCACCAATAAAGCCATATGCCAATTCTTCATTATTTCCTAATAACAAAAAATTGCATCAGAATAGTACGAAAAATCAATAATTGTGCCAAAATCAAAACAAAGGACAAACTTTTTTTTTTCTTTCTGAAAAAAGAGTTTCAAATGAAAAAAGAGCAAATTAACAATAATGAAAGCTATGGAAATGAAAGTAAGAATGTTATACACTTGAGATAATTTTCTTTAGTATTTATAGTAATAAAAAAAAATAGTAATATAACGTAAGAGAAGTCCAACGAATTTGAGCATAATTATAAGTAAATGAATATTAAGTACATTAATAGTGCCTAATTACATTTGTACAGTAAAGGGGTTTAAATTGGTATTAAAGTGCCTCAACGTGGGCTGCATTCATTTGGACATTTTCTAGAATCCCATATTTATAATTGGGTGTTATGAAGTTTTTATTAATAGTCCTTTAATTAATTAATAGAAGAAATCAACCAAAAATGTAATTAAAAATCAGAAAAATGGCAAAAAAATGATAATAAATATAAATCCAAAAGCTGGCCATAGAGAGGTGCCACGTCACTGTTTCTATATCTAGCTTTATATTAATATATAGATATAGATTATTTAGGAAAGCACTTAAGTTATAATTTGACCTTATTTTAATAGGTTAGTTAACATTATTTTCTAAAAGATTATCAATCACCATTTTATTATTATTGAATAGAGTTATCTGACATTATCTGTTAAATAATCTAATTGTATAAATATTTTATACATCGTTAATTCACACACCTAGCTCCTCTTTAGTTTTCTAATAATGTTTATAAATTGTTAAGTAAAGAACTATTGAGTTGAATATTGGTGGTATGTTGATACTATAAATTGGATAGATTTAGATGTGACAAGTTCAATTACTGACAATTGAGTAGGTGAATTAATTCCTACATGTCAACATTGTGTGAATTTCACATGTGAATGAATAATAATTGAGTAAAAGATATCCCAAGAATATGCCAAATCAAGTGAGCATTATATTATGGGGCTAGTCCATATACTAGTTTTCATTTACTCAAGTGTCTTTCCATTTTTCCTTTTTACACTTGAGTCATTTAATCAACACAGATACAATGTATTTCAATGAAGTCTCCATCAATGAACCTCAAATTTTTCTACAAGCATTACTTTTTCCCTTAAGAAGTTACAACTTCGAAAGTCAAATCAATGTGTATGTGGTTACAACACATTTGGTAACATAAAATTTGTGCAAATGATTTTGTGTTTTAATTCCTTGAATCATCATCTCCATGTACACTCCACAACACCTAAGTAGCTGTGACAAAAAAGTTTGTTTTCTCAGTAGTACCCGGGCTTTTTGTTCTATTGATAACTTGAACCCAACTATACTGGGACTGAGATACGACCAAGACTCCTATGGGAGACAGTAGTGGGGAATTTTCCACAAAAAGTAAATAATATTTATTATTTGAGCAACTCCCGTTGTTAAGAATAGTAATTATTGGAACCTCAATATTTTTGGGTCCAAAGAATATTATTAAGTTCATGTCGTTTGGCAATCAAGGAAATCATTTCATTGAAAGAGTTTTGAGGTTAGAAGTTGAGTTAATGTGTAACTATGAAAACCAATAATCATTAGACTCTTGTTGGTTCAAATGACACCAAAGGCATTGATAAGCATCAACAAGTGAAAAAGCACTTTTAGACGTTGATGTTAATTTTATAAATAGTTATGTGTTTGGATAAAAATATAAAAAACTAATACGAATAAGGAACTGGATTTGTTTTGATAAAAGAATTATAATAAACACTTTTTCTATTAAAATGAGTCACAGAGATGGTTATGTCTGATTTTGGTTTAATTTATGCACTTTAAATATTATCAAGCACGTAAATAAATCAAAAAATATTGATACACTATTTAAACTAGCTTATAATAATAAGATTAGTCAAACACCTTAGAGGATGAGACATGATTTGAAGTCTATGAATTTTAAACTTGTCACTAAACTCATAGCTCGTTTACCTAACTAAAATTGTAATTAAATATTATATATATATATATAATATGTTTTCTAATATAATTACAAAATCTTATTAAAAGTTACTGAATTTGTCAGAAGAATATATTAGCACTAGCTTTAAAAACCCTCTTAATACATAGAAAGCTAGCTAGATGCTCAAATGCATCATTAATAAAGTATTTAGAAGTTAGATCGCAAAGCAAAAGAGACCCTGGCTAATTTGGATACCTAAGTTGTAATACACTTTAATGAACAAATTACAATAGTATCGAGGCGGAGTTAAAATTATGAATTGAGAGTTTTAAATCAATTTTATTTGGAGGTTTACAAGTTAACATATATATATATATATTTATTTAATTTTTTAATACAAATATACGATCGTACAAAAAAGTTAGCAAACATATGAACCCACCTAGCTCCACGAATAGTACTAGCAACTGAGGATATTATATGATTGACTTGATTTTTTTTAATACAAGAGACGTGAAGGGCCTCTATAGAATTGATCAAATTTATATATTATATTAATATAATATATATGAGAGAGAATTGATCAAACCAATTATTTAAGCATCTTAGGAAAGTCATAAACTCTATATAATAGTCTGTTCCATGTTTATGACATTTTTTTAGTTTTTTCCGAGAAAATCAAATAACGTGTATTTTGATTAATATTTTGAAATATATTTTTTGTCATATTAACATAAAAATAATTGTAACTTCTAATATTTTTTATATAATTTTTTAAATAAATAAGTTTTAATTTTAAAATATTAAACTAATATAATTCAACGTTTAATAATTAACTCACGCAATAATCCTTCTTTATAATTTGTTGCGAATGAAATAGTGCCTTTTTAATATTGGATTAAATTAAAAACATATGATATTGTTGTTGCTTTCTCTAGAGACAAGCTACTTAAAAACTTTTTAATATTGGATTAAATTAATATTTTTTTAAACCATGTATATAGCTTTTGTAATTCTTTTAATAAATGGGCATCATTTTCCCTCCTTTTTAAATTAAAAAAAAATTAAATTATTTTTCTCGATTAGATCTGCTTATGCAGTGTAAAATTTATTAAAAGGAAAGCATTTGAAAAGTCTGGAAAGTTAAGAGCCGCCACTATTTTTTAATTTAATTTCCTTTCCGCCTTTCCCCTTAAAAATATATACTCTAAAAAAAATGAAACACGAATAGTAATAAAAAATAAAATAAGAAGCTAATAGCCGCCACTTATTAATTTATTCATTTTTATTTATCAAACTATTTTTCAAATAGTTTTTCACTTTTAATCAATTAAGAAAAGACAAAAATATTTCTTTATGTTATTTAATACTAGTAAACATCAATTAATAGAAATAAAATATTAAAGTAATCATGTCAATAGTTATATTTTTATGATGAATGTGTTAAGTTTAAATATGACAAATAAAAATAAATAGAACCTATATTTATTTGATCCTGATAATAGCCGCCGGTTAGTATACGTGGTGATCCGGATAAAACAGAGAACAATGAGAAATTGAGAATTGTGTCTTGTTTAGTCAACATCGGCTTTGTCACCCTCGTCCCTCTTTACCTATAAATACCTTCTACTTCACCACTTCCTTCCCATCACTCTTTACTACTTCCATTAAAATGAGACTTTCTGAATTCACAGCTCTTTCTTTGCTGTTTTCTCTCTTATTGCTAACTGCCTCGGCAGAACAATGTGGTAGGCAGGCAGGAGGTGCTCGTTGCGCCGCGGGACTCTGTTGCAGCAATTTCGGCTGGTGTGGTAACACTAATGACTATTGTGGTCCTGGCAAATGTCAAAGCCAGTGTCCTTCTGGTCCTCCGAAACCACCTATACCTGGCCCTGGTCCTTCGGGTGGAGACATAGGCGGCGTCATCTCAAATTCCATGTTTGATCAGATGCTTAAGCATCGCAACGATAATGCTTGTCAAGGAAAGAATAATTTCTATAGTTACAATGCCTTTATTAGTGCCGCAAAGTCTTTTTCTGGCTTTGGCACCACTGGAGATACTACTGCCCGTAAAAGGGAAATTGCTGCTTTCTTTGCCCAAACCTCCCATGAAACTACTGGTACGTCGATTTGAATTTGATGGATTCAACTTTTCAATTGAGATCTAATATAATTGATTATGTATATATAGGAGGATGGCCTACGGCACCAGATGGACCATACGCATGGGGTTATTGCTTCCTTAGAGAACAAGGTAGCCCGGGTGATTACTGTACACCGAGTGGCCAATGGCCTTGTGCTCCTGGAAGGAAATATTTCGGACGAGGCCCCATCCAAATTTCATAGTAAGTTACCATAATTTAATTATTTGTTATGAATTTTGTTGGGTCTAATTATGTGAATTTTGACATGTACAGCAACTACAACTATGGGCCATGTGGAAGAGCCATCGGAGCGGACCTTTTAAACAATCCTGATTTAGTAGCCACAAATTCAGTCATCTCATTCAAATCAGCTATCTGGTTCTGGATGACCCCACAATCACCAAAGCCTTCTTGCCACGATGTCATCACTGGAAGATGGAAACCATCTGGCGCTGACAGAGCAGCCAATCGCCTCCCTGGATTTGGTGTCATCACAAACATCATCAATGGTGGCCTAGAATGTGGTCATGGCAGTGACAGCAGGGTCCAGGATCGAATTGGGTTCTACAGGAGGTATTGCGGAATTCTCGGAGTTAGTCCTGGTGACAATCTTGATTGTGGCAACCAAAGGTCTTTTGGAAACGGACTCTTAGTCGATACTATGTAATGACTTCATCATCTGTTTGTTGTATTCTCTTGTTACAATGCAGGGCCTAGATATGAATAAATTTACTTATGTAATTGTGTTGTAATATGATGGAACAACGACTTATAATCGTTTTTCATTTCAATAAACAGAGACTTTGTCCACGATAGTGGATGGTTCTACTTCTACAGTTGTGACTTATGACAGGTAGTTGGTTCAATTTAAATCCAGATAAATACTGACCAGTCAATCGAGCAATCTCATTATTTAGAAAAAGGATTTAAGTTACTATGGGTTCACCTACCCACTCGACTTTTAATTACAAATAATCAAGATTTGCTATCATTGACAAAGTTCATCACATACAAATAGGGCAATTTGGTTGAATACCAAACAAATCTGACTAATCCAAATTCGTATCGAAAGAAAAATGGATTACGACACATTTTGACCTTAACAGACCTCCTACAGCTTTTAATTGCACGTATTACATGTTAATCTCAGTCATTTGATGAGACAACTTCTCTTCTAAGTTTTATGAGATTTAAGTGAATGAAAACCTTTCTAGATGATACATATTCTTTTAAAAGGAAAATTACGCGTACAAAGCAAATATATACAAGTTAATTACTTAACATAGCTATAATTTGTCTTAATTACAATTGACAACCTACTTTTAGTTATAATTACGCGGCTCAACTTTTTAGTTTTGTATAATTTGGAATTTGTATAACTTTTGTATAATTCGGAATTTGTATAATATAATTTGTATAACTTTCGTATAATTCGGAATTTGTATAATACAATTTGTATAACTGTTTACACTTCTGATGTTTGTAATTGTATAAATTTGTTATTTTGAGTTTATATAAAATTAACTAAATTATACAAATGTACCCGCGAATTATACAAACCTGCGAATTATATGAATCCGCGAATCATACAAACGAGACAGCTTAAACTATAGCTACAACCCATAAATATGCATACTATAGCTATGGAACATAATTAAATTTATTAGAGTAACTATTTGCGAAAGTTCCTCTTTTTTTAAATGAGTGGAAAGAAAGAACTTTGAACCTCAAAAATTAGGCATCCAAGGTACAGCCACCGTCTCTAATTTTGAGTATTGCATTTTTGGGACCAAACTGTATCATCATACTTGGGGATTAAAGCTATCAACTGCAAAAGATATACATGGAAAATCACTGTTAAGGTGGTGCAATTGCTTATACATCTTGTGAATCATAAGAAGACACGGAATTTGCTATTATTTACAAGTAATGCTTGAGTCATACTAGACATCCTAAGAAACTATTTCAGCAACGTGAAATATAGTTAATTAATGTGCATTTTGGCATTGATAGAAATAAGGTAACTCTTTATTTGTCTACCTATCAAAAATTCTTTAGTATAGTGCTTACCCAAGCAAGGCCGACGCAGAACAAGTTGAATCCAGGATAATTGAATGGAGCCTTCTCAGATAAAAATAGATTTACATACGAGGAAAGAAAATACAGTTAATTTGACATTCAGATCCTACAAAGCCAGTGTGCTATTGCCAGCAAATCCAGGATAATAGAAAATACTGATCCAACACATAAGTAAATTAAAATTAAGGTAGAAGATCAGCAACATCTAAATTGTTCACCTGTTCATTTGGCCCAACTAGTTTTGAAACAATGCTTTGTAACTACATTTTACAACACATGATTAGATCAAATAATCAACAGAACCAAAAAAAAGTGTTTAATCTTCCACAGCAGGTCTTGTAAGGAAGGCAATGATAGGTGTTATAGAATATAATAGGTGTAAATATTATATCTTCCATATGGCTAACTTAATTATAGGAGCAGATTCTTAGTTGATATCCTTGATTTACTTTGATTAGTTTCCTTTCATAGAAGCATATGTATTTGTATAAGTATCTTGTCTTGATGAATAAAGAGAAACAAGTCATTCTCCATATAATATAAGTTACATGGTATTAGAGCAGTTGTCTAAGCTGGGATTTTGGCTTTGCTAGAAGTCACTGTGACTTCGCTGGAAGCTATTGTGGCTTCGGGGAAGTAGTTGAGAGCTCTATCTTTCACCTTTGAATCTGGACACCATTTCTGTGTTAGAGAAATTGATTGTCTAAGTGTACTGAATCCATTTTGTAGCACCTGGGTTCGGATTGAAACTCTGAAATCTGTTGCTCGATTATCTGCCTTTCTCGAGTGAAGCTGGTGCTTCAAAATTCTGGAAATTCAAGAAGGGTGCTAAGAATCTTTGTTGGAGATCTGTTTGTGAACTCAAATCTGAAGTTTGAGTCATTCTGGAGCTGTTTCGATAAGGTTATTTTGTCGGAACTCAAAACCTTCAAACGCAGTATCAAAGAAGACGACCTGTCACCATCCTTCTATTTTTTGGGTTGTTGTCCAGAAAATATGTTGGCTTCTCAGACATTATTGCCTTTCCGGTCAACATCCCTTTCGTTTCTATTTTTTGGCCAGATTGGTCTTGGAGCGGTCAGATCTGGTTAGTCATTTTATTTTGGTGATTGTATTGTCTCTTATTTTTGGGATTATAGTCTGTTTGGGACTTGTTGGTTTCTCCACCAATTCATTTTGGTACCATGAGCGTTTTGTTGGCAATATGACTGACTGTAATCAGGGAACTCAAAGGTCTGATAAAATGATTTTGATTTCCGCAAAGGAGTTTTCTGAATTCTCTCGATATCAGAAATTATTGAAGGAATCCACTTTAGTTAATGCCTTTATTGAATCAGATAAAACATGTCTTATCACCTCTTCAAATAAATGGGTGATTGATTTAGGTGCCTCAAATCACATGACCGGTAATCCTAGCATTTTTACTAGTTTTCAGTCACACAAAGCTCCCTTTCCGGTTACTGTAGCTGATGGATCAACTTGTAACAGTGTTGGATATGGGACTGTTAAACCAACCTCCACTATTACCTTGTCATCAGTATTATAAGTCTACCAAAGTTAGCCTTCAATTTGATTTCTGTTAGCAAAGTTACCAGAGACCTTAATTGTTATATTTCGTTCTTTTCGGATCATTGTTTGTTTCGAGATCTTAAGACGAATCAGATTATTGGTAAAGGACATGTATATGACGATCTCTATATTTTGGATGAATGAGGGCCTCAGTTTGTTGCCTGCTCTAGTGTTGTGTCTCCATTTGAAGCACATTGTCGATTGGGACATCCTTCTCTACCCTTGCTAAAGAAGATTTGTCCGCAATTCCAGAATATTTCTTCATTAGAATGTGAGTCATGTCGATTTGCAAAACATCATCGCAGCTCATTAAATCCAAGGTTTAATAAGCGGGCAGAATCAGTTTTTGAGTTGGTTCATTCTAATGTTTGGGGACCATGCCTAGCCATTTCCAAAATCGGGCATAAGTATTTTATGACTTTTGTGGATGATTTTTCTCGTATGACTTGAATTTATTTCATGAAGAGTCGCTCAGAAGTGTTTACTCACTTTTGTGCCTTCTATGCTGAAGTTAAAACACAATTCAATGCTTCGGTACGTATTCTAAGGAGTGACAATGCTAAAGAATATATGTCAGAATCATTTCAATCATACATGAGACAACATGGCATTCTCCACCAGTCTTCATATGTTGATACACCCTCTTAAAATAGAGTTACTTAGAGGAAGAATAGGCATATACTTGAGATAACTCCAGCATTTTTGTTCCAAATGAGGGTTCCTAAACAGTTTTGGGCAGAAGCAGTCTCTACGACTTGTTTTCTAATTAATCATGTCATCCAGTGTTCTTGCTGGTAATGGGCCTTACAGTGTTCTTTCTGTTTCCAAACAAGTCACTATTTCCAGTAGAACCTAAGGTGTTTGGAATCACTTGTTATGTTCGAAATGTTCGACCATCTGTCACTAAGTTGGATCCAAAGGCATTGAAGTACATTTTTTTGGGCTATTCTTTTCTTTAGAAGGGGTATCGATGTTATTCTGCTGAACTTGGCAAATATTTGGTATTAACTGATGTGGTATTTTCAGAGACTACATCTTTCTTTTATGCACCTCTCATTTCTACAAGTCAGGGGAAGGAAGATGAGTGGTTAGTCTATGAGGTCGCCCGTGTTTTGACAGAAGAATCAAATATTGTCCCTCCACTGCTCATATCATCTATTGAGGATCAATCGAGTACTATACCGTCAGCTCTTGCACCATCTACGGTAGTAAGACCTCCGGTTGTACAAGTTTACTCGAGGAGGTGAGAGGCCAATGATACATGTCCTGCACCAGTCCCTTTGCCATCAGATCCTCATTCGTTTGATCTGAAGATCTTGATCTCCCTATTGCTATTCGCATAGGTACACATAGTTGCAAATCTGCCTGCTCCTTTGCTAATTTTGTTTCCTATGGTCATTTATCCTGTATTAGATCTTTGATTGTTTCTCTAGACTCTATCGTTGTTCCTAAGACAATTAAGGAAGCCTTGAGTCACACTAGATGGTATAATGCAATGCTTGAGGAGATACATGCACTAGATGAGAATCACACTTGAGACTTGGTGGATTTACCAAAAGGAAAGAAGGCAGTGGGATGCAAATAGGTATTTGCGGTCAAAGTTATTCCAGATGGCTCTGTGGCTAGACTTAAGGCTCGACTAGTGGCTAAATGATATGCTCAGACTTATTGGGTGGATTATTCAGACACATTTTCTCCAGTGGCTAAACTCACTTTTGTTCGCTTATTTATTTCCTTAGCTGCATCTAAGAATTGGTCGTTGCACCAACTAGATATCAAGAATGCATTTCTTCATGGTGATCTCCAAGAAGAAGTGTATATGGAGCAACCACCTGGATTTGTTGCTCAGGGGGAGTATGGGAAAGTTTGTCACCTTAAGAAATCCTTGTATGGTTTGGAACAAAGCCCTCGTGCTTGGTTTGGCAAATTCAGTGAAGTAGTTTAGGAATTTGGGCTGAAAATGAGCATGTGCGATCACTCAGTCTTTTATAAACAATCAACACTTGGCATTCTTCTTCTTGTGGTATATGTTGATGACATTGTTATTACAGGAAGTGATTATTCGGGGATCTCTTCACTCAAGTCATTCTTGCATACTAAATTCCACACAAAAGATTTGGGACAACTAAAATATTTTTTGGGAGTAGAAGTAACTAGAAGCAAGAAGGGAATCTTTCTATCTCAGAGAAAGTATATCCTTGACCTACTTGTGGAAACTGGAAAGTTCGCAGCCAAACCTTGTAGTACTCCAATGGTCCCTAATGTGCATTTGACCCGAGATGATGACAACCCCTTTGATGATCCAGAGAGATATAGGAGGTTAGTAGGGAAACTAAACTATCTCATTGTAACTCGTCCAGATATTGCTTTTGTAGCGAGTGTTGTTAGCCAATTCATGTCTGCACCTACAGTCAAACATTGGGATGCCTTGGAACAGATCTTATACTACTTGAAAAGATCCCATCCCCTGGACTTGGCATTTTAAATGGTAACCACACACATACTCGCATTGAGTGCTTTGTTGATGTTGATTGGGCTGGATGTAAAACCAATAGACGATATACTACTGGTTATTGTGTCTTTGTTGGTGGTAATTTGGTGTCGTGGAGAAGTAAGAAACAAAGTGTTGTATTCCGATCCAGTGCAGAATATAAGTATAGAGCTATGGCGTAGTCCACATGTGAGATCATGTGGATACATCACATATTGACAGAAATTGGAATGAGACATTCTACACCAGCAAAACTCTGGTGTGATAATCACGCTGCTCTTCATATTGCCTCAAATCATGTGTATCACGAAAGAACAAAGCATATCGAGGTAGATTGTCATTTTATTCGTGAGAAGATCCAAGATAACTTGATTTACACCGTTTATGTAAAGACAGGAGAACAACTAGCTGATTTGTTCACAAAGGAGTTAAATGGAGCTCATGTTAATTATCTTTGTGACAAGCTGGGCATGATCAACATCTATGCTCCAGCTTGAGGGAAAGTGTTATAGAATATAATCGGTGTAAATATTATACCTTCCATATATAGCTAACTTAATTATAGGAGCAGATTCTTAGTTGATATCCTTGATTTACTTTGATTAGTTTCCTTTCATAGAAGCATATGTATTTGTATAAGACTATAAGTATCTTGTCTTGATGAATAAAGAGAAACAAGTCATTCTCCATATAATATAAGTTACAATAGGCAACAAATTAGCAACATAAGGAACCTGAGACGACGAACATGAAATGTATTTGGGAAATAAAAACATCAAATATCTTGAAATTTGACATATACTAATGAAAAATCAGACATTGTGTTCAAGTGTTTGAAAGATTAAACTTACCCATACTGCCCATGCAATGCTAACAATCAGCATCTGTAGAATAATAAGAACTTACTCAGTAAGTTATTACAAGTGCATACAGAAAATAGAAAAATAGAGAAGTTTGAAGAAGCACATACACTTATAAATCCAGCGATGCAGGATAAGGAGAGAATTGCCTCCTCTCCAGTAATAGGAGCCAATCGAGGCATCAAGAATAACTGCACCAAAATTTGACAAGAGGTATCACTTGGAGCAGTACTAAACGATAACAACATATCCAGTGTGATTTCACAAGTACTGAGGTAAGGGAAAGGAGGGGTGTACGTAGAGGTTATCACTATCTTGTGTGAGATAGAGAGGTTGTTTCCAATAGACCCTCAGCTCAAGAAAAAATGTATTCAAAACCATGTTTGACAGTAAAAACAGACTACATGATAATCATCAACAAGATATGGTTTCTGCTCAACAACACCATTTGTCAATAATCGATCACTTGATATATATATATATATATAAGTTAGACTATTATTTGGTATTGATATTTATATATTTGGATGATACAACAGTAGCTCATTTATTGGATTAAAATATCATGGTTTAGCTTACTTTGCATTTGCTTATGGTTTGATAATACTAGTTCATAACCAATTTGTTTTCTTTCCATCATAGATGTAAAATCCTGGTTGGAACTACCTTTAAAACTGATCAGACTTGGAGAAAAGCTCTCAACACCTCTTTTCATTTTCTTATAATTTTTTATTATTTTGAATGATTTGATTCCCCAGTCATGTTCATATACCTTTAACTGGTCAACACTTGATATATATATATAAGTTAGACTATTATTTGGTATTGATATTTATGTATTTGGTTGCATTTTGTTGTGCAAACAACAGAATTTAAGGCCTAAACTATGTTGGCAGGTAAAAATTGGCTGAAGCCCATAAATGCAGGGAAGCTAAAGGGCAGAGAGTGAATTTTGGGGACTCAAAAGTCCAAATGCAGCAGAATAAGAAATGAGCTGAGATCCAACTACTTTTAAAATAGATTTTCACTTTTAATCTTTAAGAAAAGACTAAAAAAAACAAAAAATTCTTCATGTTATTTTATACTAGTAAACACCAATTAATAGAAATAAACTATTTCCATGATAGATGTGTCAAAATTCAAATATAACAAGTAAAAGTGAACGAACGGGGTATTTCTTTAATCTAGATAACAGCCGCTGCTTAGCAGAGGTGGCCCCAATAAAACAGATATTAATGAGAAATTGAGAATTGTCTTGTTTAGTCAACATCTGCTTTGTCACCCTCCTTACCTATAATTACCTTCTACTTCACCACTCTCTTCCCATCACTTGTTACTACTTCTATTATAATGAGGCTTTCTGAATTCATGGCTTCTTCTTTAATCTTTTTACTCTTATTGTTAACTGTCTCGGCTGAACAATGTGGTAGGCAGGCAGGAGGTGGAGGTGCGCGTTGTGCTGCGGGACTCTGTTGCAGTAATTTTGGCTGGTGTGGTTACACTGATGCCCATTGTGCTCCCAGCAATTGCCAGAGCCAGTGTCCTTCTCCGAAACCACCTACACCTGGCCCCGGTCCTCCTGTTGGAGACATAGGCGCCGTCATCTCACATTCCATGTTTGATCAGATGCTTAAGCATCGCAACGAAAATTCTTGCCAAGGAAAGAATAATTTCTATAGTTACAATGCATTCATCAATGCTGCCAGGTCTTTTCGTGGCTTTGACACTACTGGTTATACCACCACCCGAAAAAGGGAAATCGCTGCTTTCTTTGCCCAAACCTCCCATGAAACTACTGGTACATCGATTTGAAGTTGATGGATTCAACATTTAAGATTGAAGAATTATAATTTCATAATTATGAATCTAAAAATAATATTTGTTGAAATTTTAGTACTAATAATTGATTATGTACCAATTGATAGGAGGATGGCCTTCAGCACCAGATGGACCATACGCATGGGGTTACTGTTTCCTTAGAGAACTAGGTAGCCGGGCACCTACTGTAGACCAAGTGGTCAATGGCCTTGTGCTCGTGGAAGGAAATATTTCGGACGAGGCCCCATCCAAATTTCATAGTAAGTTACCATAATTTAATTATTTGTTATGAATTTTGTTGGGTCTACTTACATGAATTTTGACATTAATTAACACAGCAACTACAACTATGGGCCATGTGGAAGAGCCATTGGAGTGGACCTTTTAAACAACCCTGATTTAGTAGCCACAGATCCAGTTATCTCATTCAAATCAGCTATCTGGTTCTGGATGACCCCTCAATCACCAAAGCCTTCTTGCCACAATGTCATCACCGGAAGATGGCAACCATCTGGTGCTGACAGAGCAGCCAATCGCCTCCCTGGATTCGGTGTCATCACAAACATCATCAATGGTGGCCTAGAATGTGGTCGTGGCAGTGACAGCAGGGTCCAGAATCGAATTGGGTTCTACAGGAGATATTGCAAAATTCTTGGAGTTAGCCCAGGCTACAATCTTGATTGTGGCAACCAAAGGTCTTTTGGAAATGGACTCTTAGTCGATTCTATGTAACAACTTTACCATCTGTTTGTTGTAGTCTCTTGCATCAACGCAGGACCCAGCTATGAATAAATTTACTTATGTAATTGTGTTGTAATCGTTTTTCATTTTAATAAACAAAGACTTTGTCCACGACAGTGGATAGTTCTACTTCTACAGCTGTGACTTGTGACAGGTAGCTGGTTCAATTCGAAACCAGATAAATATTGACTAGTCAATCGAGCCATCTCATTATTTAGAAAAGGATTTAAGTTATTATGGGTTCACTTACCCACTCGGATTTTAATTACAAATAATCAAGATTTGCTATCATTGATGAAGTTCATCACATACAAATCGGGCAAGTTGGTTGAATACCAAAACAAACATGCCCAAGGCCCGACTAATCCAAATTCGTCTTGAAAGAAAAATGCATTATGACATGTTTTGTCTTTAACAAACCTCCTACAGCTTGTAATTGCACGTATTACTCGTTAATCTCAGTCATTTGATGAGACAACTTCTCTTCTAAGTTTTATGAGATTTAAGTGAATGAAAACCTTCCTAGATGATACATATTTTTTTAAAATTAGTTGAAAGAACGAAGAACTTAGAACCTCAAAAATTAGGCATCCGAGCCACAGCCACCGTCTCTGATTTTGAGTACTGAATTTTTGGGACCAAACTGTATCATCATACTAGGGATTAAAGCTATCAACTGCAAAAGATATACATGGAAAATCACTGTTAAGGTGGTGCAATTGCTTCATCATATACTAAAGTACATCTTGTGAATCATAAGAAAACACGGAATTTGGGTATTATTTGAGTCATACTAGACATCCTAAGAAACTATTTTAGCAATGTGAAATATAGTTAATTAATGTGTATTTTGGCATTGATAGAAATAAGGTAACTCTTCATTTGTCTATCTATCAAAAATCTTTAGTATAGTGCTTACCCAAGCAAGGCCGACGCAGAACAAGTTGAATCCAGGATAATTGAATGGAGCCTTCTCAGATAAAAATAGATCTGCATACAAGGAAATACAATATATTTAATTTGACATTCAGATCCTACAAAGCCAGTGTACTATTGCCGACAAATCCAGGATTTTCACTAAGAGGGTTCGAGAAATAAAAAAAATGTACTATTTGAGATTTGAATTTGGAACCTCAAAGTAAATTTTGAATCCCGTCAACCGCTAAGCCAACACCTAATCTTATGTTCAAGATGTTTAAAATCTATATATTTGTACAGAATGTTTTTTAAAAATACCTTACATATACCGTGTAATTATTTTTGCCGAGCCACACAACTTTGACCATGAAAAATATTTGAAGGTTCAACTTACCTGTTAGAGGAGTATATATTAATGGAGAAAGAATATTGCCAAATGAGCTTATGCCTGCAATGCACCCTTGAGCAATTCCCTATCACATTAAAGAGAATTAATGTAATAGAAAATACTGATCCAACACATAAGTAAATCAAAATTAAGGTAGAAGATCAGCAACATCTAAATTGTTCACCTGTTCATTTGGCCCAACTTGTTTTGAAACAATGCTTTGTAACTACATTTTATAAACACTATCAGATCAAATAATCAACAGAACTAAAAAAAAAGTGTTAATTCTTCCTAGAAGTATATAACAAAGAAAACTCACAGCAGGTCTTGTAAGGAAGGCAATGATAGGCAACAAATTAGCAACATAAGGAACCTGAGACGATGAACATGAAATGTATTTGGGAAATAAAAACATCAAATATCTTGAAATTTGAAATATACTATTGAAAAAACAGACAATGTGTTTAGCTGTTTGAAAGATTAAACTTACCCATACTGCCCATGCAATGCTAACAATTAGCATCTGTAGAATAATAAGAACTTTCTCAATAAGTTATTATAAGTGCATACAGAAAATAGAAAAATAGAGAAGTTTGAAGAAGCATATACATACACTTATAAATCCAGCGATGCAGGATAAGGAGAGAATTGCCTCCTCTCCTGTAATAGGAGCCAACCGAGGCATCAAGAATAACTGCACCAAAATTTAACAAGAGGTATCACTTGGAACAGTACTAAACGATAACAACATACCCAATGTAGATAGAGAGGTTGTTTCTGATTGACCCTCAGCTCAAAGAAAAAATGTATTCGAAACCATGTTTGACAACCAGAGTAAAAACAGACTACATAGTAATTATGAGCTGAGATCTAATCTGAGATCTAACAGACTGAGAATGTGCCCACTTAATCCAGCTATACTCTGTAAAGAGAAGTTAGACTTGAAAACAAACCTGGCCAATTGCTGCTCCAGTGTAGCCAATAAGCATTAAAACAGCAAAGTTATCTTTGTTGTATTGAAGTCGAGCTTTTAAGAAGTACTACAAAATATATAGTGAAACAATAAAATTTTAGAAGCTATGAGATAATCATGACTTATACTTGCAATTGACACTTGAAGGGAGCTATAGAGTTGTGTACCAAATATGGAGTTTGTTGTCCACCTTCTCCTAGACCATTCAAGAAAGCAACCACTGTTGCTAGCGAAAGCGTCACGCTGCACCAAAAAAAGAAAAAAAAAGGACGATATGATTGGAACTTGTACTTTAGTATGTTCTAATTTAAAGACATAGTTTGAATTTCGAAAGTCAAACAGTTTAATTTTGATCGTAAACTTGATGTTTTGGAGCTTCAACCCAACACTATTTTAGTGTGTGAACAGTGTCACATCAAACCCAACACCATTTTAGTGTTTGAATAAATTTCGTGTGGTATTATTCATCAACACTAAATCATTTTTTTAACGGAAAAGGGTCAAAATTGCCCTTGAACTATGCAAAATAGATCACTTATACCCTTCGTTACATTTTGGGATAAAAAATTCCTCCGCCGTTATCTCAAGAGACCACAAATACCCTCAAGAGTTAACACTCCAAATTTTTAGTGACGAGGCAATTCAAGTGGGACTAATCCCTGTTGACCATATCATATGTGATTCCAAACGATATCACATCTAATATGCTTTGGAATCACATCTGATATGGTCAACAATCCCTCCACCTAAGGGTTGCCAACTAGGATTCACTACAAAAGAACTAGACCTTAAGCATCGACACAAGTCGCCACAAAAGCCCAGAATATCGTCACTAAAGGTTTTAACTGATTTTTAAATTTTAACATTAAATTCTAATTTTGTGTTTTTTTCTTCATTGTTTTTAAAAAATCACAAATGATATCAATCAAGGAGGAGTTTGAAGACACTATATGTTTTATTTTTATGTCATATGTAAATGCATAAAATGTACAATGATGCATTATGTAGTAGGAGATTTGAATCGAGAAGTAATTTTGATGATTTTCGTAATAATATTGGATGTTTTTAATATTGATAGTGCATGTTATTTATTTTAGAAAATTAGGTTGCTACTGAAAATTAATTATCATATTTTTTTGTTGAAAAAATATGTTATACTAGGGAATGGTTGTTGCAGCCTTAGCTGCCACTAAAAATCACTCATAACTTTTAGTGGCAATATTTTGGGATGTTGTGGCGACTTGTATCGCCGCTAAAGGTTTAGTTCTTTTGTAGTGAATCAAGATGACAATGCTTAGGTGAAGGGATTAGTCCCATGTGGCTTGCCACGTCACTAAAAATTTGGATAGTTAACTCTTGAGGGTATTTGTGGTCTCTTGGGATAACGGCGAGGGTATTTTTTATCCCAAAATATAATAGAGGGTATAAGTGGTCTATTTCACATAGTTTAGGGGTATTTTAAAATGTTATTATTATTTTCACTATATAAATTTTTAATATGTTATTATTATTTTCACCATATAAATTTTTAATTTAACATTTTATAAATTGCATATTTTAATTAAATTCTTGATATACTTAATTATTTTTTGTGTAATATTTTTATAATACATTTTAAATATAAAATTCTAGTTAATTTTACTATAAACTATAAGTGTATAAAATACAATTATAACCTACACAAAAATAAAAAAAATACAAATATAAGGACAAAGATGCTCATTTTTTTTAACTTCGTAATGCATTAATAGAGTATTTTTGGAAGCAACATACTAATCTTGAACGTTGAATATTTATATAGAAATTAAAGCAAACGTTACAATTATGTAATGTTTATTTAATTGTATTTCTTTGATTTCACTTTTATTTGTATTATTCATTATTATGTATAATATTTGCTAGCAATTTATATTATTTAAAAAGTTGTGGTTTAAAATATTTTTATATTAAATGATTACATTGGAAAAGAATATGAATTATAAGGTGAATATGAGGGAAAAAAAAGAATTTGTTCTATGAAATAAGATAATATAAATGAAAATAATAATAATATAATATTAAAAAAAGAATAATATAAAGAGAATATTCTTTTTAGTATAAAATTTGGTGTAGTGAATTGGAGTTGGTTTTACACTTTACATTAAAATAATATCAACTATATTTTAGCTAAAATTTGATGTTATGGATGGGATACTTTTTCATATAATTTCAACGGACATACTGGTCCCATAAGAAAATGGAAAATAGTAATCAATCGTTAGCAATAATTATTGTCAATCAACAATCTTTTATGAGAAATTGAAATCTTACCTACTCTTCAGCAAGCAGAAAATATCCTTGAGTGGTAACACTTCCTTAAAGCTCTGTGACACACTTTTTGATTGAGAACATTCTTCACCATTATCGACCAATATAGGTTGATTTAGTGGTTCACTGTCAATACGGCCGCTCGTCTCCTTTACAAATATTCTCATGTAAATTGTTGCAACCATTGAAGAAATGGCAGCTATCTTCGTTACACAATGAAAACAACGAACACAGCTAAGCAAAATGAATTGTAACAAGTAAAAATGAAAATGATTGCGAGGAAGTAAATTAGAGAGAAAAAGGGAACCAGAAAGATCTGTGCAGTGCAGAGGAAGCGCGCAGCCATGGTACCCAAAAGAGATGCAGCAGAGCCTATGCCGGCAACAAATCCAATTGCAGAAACACGTTTTTCTTCTGATATATTAGCTGCCTAGAAAAGTATGCATTAGAAAAAACAAAAAGGAAATTGTATTATGAATTTGAATTAGGCTCAATAGTTACCGCATAAGCAATGGAGAGGCACTCAATTCCACTGTCACTGACCATACCAGTGAAGGTTTTTACAGCATAATACACGTAGAAGTAGTTTGTTGATCTGCCGATTGCCAATATTACTGCAAAACTTTTTGTTACTTGCGGTCCGATTTGGGCGTTTTCGATTTAGTGACTAGAAAACAATTTTTACCTGACGGAATAATGGAGGCAGCTACCGGAACTGTAAGCAAAGCTTTTCTTCCGTATATATCAGATAGATGTCCAAGCAATGGCAACATCATCATTGATCCCAGCCCTAAGATCTGAAATTAGCAGACGCAAACTGGAAATCAGATAATGCATATCTACTGTTTGTCAAAATGATTCACAAGTTAGATCTGGATTACACACTGCTTGCTGAAAACCAGAGAGATAAATGGC
The DNA here is from genome assembly GCF_019186545.1 of Solanum stenotomum. Taxonomy (NCBI): domain Eukaryota; kingdom Viridiplantae; phylum Streptophyta; class Magnoliopsida; order Solanales; family Solanaceae; genus Solanum; species Solanum stenotomum. The sequence goes on from NC_064286.1 coordinate 56,697,070, forward strand.
AAGTGAGCATTCGTCTTGAGAAGGGCAGAGTGCGCCAACTGTGATATCAGTTATGGCAGGAGGAATCACATTCAACGCAAAATTTGCAAGAAATACAGTAACAAATAGGTGCTTCAAGTCGCTCAATTTATCCATCTTCATTGTTCCTGCTTTCCTTTGAAAAACCAAATACAATGGTTTCAAAATCAATCAGTCTTTTGAATTTACACTGCGCAATGATTTCCAAAGAAAGCAGACCATAGTTCCTGTTTTAAAATCAGTTGTATTTCAAATCAGGTTGGCCGCAGCCCCGCAGGGAGGAAGGGTGAGTGTGCTTACTAGTTCAGCTGAAATAAATAATTTTGAGTGAAAACTCTATTTTTGTCTTAAAAGAATCTATAAAACTTAAAGGATTATTGTTATAGAATTTAGTAATTTAAAAAATTAAAATATAAAATGCATAAACTTTAAATTTTGATTCCGCTCGAATCAGAGCACTCACGTGAAAAAAAATGTTAAGTGCCAGTGTGCCACTAGAGTCAGCGCATGCATACAAAACGTCTAAATTATTTTATATTATTTCTGAATTTTAATTAAACATGATTTTGAAAATAGAAAACTATGTCCTGAAAAGTGATTTTTTTGGCTTGTACTGGTAACCAGCGGCACAAGGGCAATCTAGATTCCTTGTATGTGCATTGTTAATTAAATTTTAATTTTCATCGTTTCTCAAAATCAATATAAATATATATACATAATTTTTTTTCAAAATTAACGTGTGCACGTGCAACCCTATATATATGATCTGCCTCTACCTATAAAAAGTTTCTTTGTTTTCAGACTCAAATCTAAAATTTCTAATTAAATCATTCCATCTTTGTTTATTTTAATAATTGTTTTCTTGCTACAAATATTCTCACACTTGTATATAGTGAGTAGACAATTTTTTATTGCATTTTTTTAGTGTATTTCTGGTGCTAGTGTATCATGCACTCGTAGGGGAGCCCACGTTGTCCCAAGGAAAATTTTGGTTCACCCATCCACTTGGCTCAAGATATTGTTATATACTAATAGAAAGAAAATAAAATATAATATATATATATATATATATATATATATAAATTAAAATTGAGAAAAAAAGATACAAGTAGACAATTTGAGGAATGAAATAACTCTTCTATAATGTAGTTTATCCTTTCTAAAACATAGCAATAACATCTTTACAAAGTATAATAATTAAGGTAAAACTACAAAAAATTAAGAAGAAATGTGTAATTAATAGTCTTGATATTGTTTTCTTAATTAAGGAATGAACCCGGCTTGTAATAAGGTTAAACTAAAAAGACTCTCTTTTGGAGAAATTGTTTTGTTTTATTGTCCTTTTCTTTAAACGGAACGATATTGCTCTGATGTCACATTGTCACTATAGTCGCACTAAGGGTGTATTTGGTTAGACGAATTAATTATAGAGTATTTTGAAAAATCAAAATTATCAAATTGAAGTTCAATATCGTATCATACCATACCATGATTACCCTAGTTTATCTAACCATTGAAAATTATTAAAATTAGTATCAGAAGGTTGTATATCAAATTTGAAGTTTATTTGGACAAAGTTTGAAGCAAAGCAAGTGTTGGAGATATTTCTATAAACATGTTAAAGTGACTCGTCACTCGTCAGGATTTTTTGCTCAATTCTAAGTTAGAACTCACAGTCATAATTCAGGCGATCCGTCAAGAGACCACAAATTCTGGTGATCCATCTAGAGACCACAAATTCTGTTGTCATTGATAAATACAAGGGCTGAGCTATATCATGTACAGTACTTCAACTGAACTCAGTAGCATTTGTTTAATTATTATATTTATGTTACAAAATTTATTAAATATGTATAAATATTAAGTTTATAAACCAAGTTAATTAACACTTGAAGTAGCTATTTTAAAATTCAAAACTTATAAAATTGAAATTATGGCTCCGCCTCTATTAAAATACGTACACTTCTTCTTCTTCCCATTTCTTTGCAATAACACTTGGGCAAAATTACTAATTTATTCCAATTAAATAAGAGTTTACCATTTGAAAATTTACATTAATGCTCCATGTTTCTGTTACAAATCCAGACTTATGTCCAACATTAGTCAATGCTCATAATTTATAAACCAAGACATGAAACCACTAAAAGGAAAACACTAAGACAGTTGCTATATATTACTTATGGATCCATTAAGGATACTATGAACAAACACCCCAAGTGGTCAGCAGGTTAGGTTGTAGCAGTGAACATATCACTACTATGATTCTTGAAAAAAAATCCAAGGAAATTGGGATAAATGGTTTAACGATTCGAATTTATAGCCTAAAAGTTATGCACAAATGCGGAAGGTGTCAAGATAAAATTATCAAGCCAAGGGCTACGCAATTGCATCCAGACAGGGTCCTGACTAAAGTCCATGCTGAATTTGGGTACTTGTAGTTCAGCCAGGTTATCTTGTCCATTCAGTAATTTTGGCCTAAAGCAATTACTCTCGTCTTTGGTTTCTGCTGAAACTTCAAACGGGTTGTGCTCAGTAATTGATAAGATATCGTCTTCTACTTCATCCTTATTGATTGACATAAAGAAATTGGGGCTCTGATCAGTTGGTTCATGATGTTCGTTACAAAATGACATGGCGTCCATTGGCTGCAGGGTTGTCGAACAAGGAGAGCTGTGAACATGCTTTGTACCGTTCATTTCTTCTTCAATTGCAGCCCTTTGTTCCAACACTTTCAATGATGTCGCTTTTCTGTATATTTTGCACAACACTATGTCCTGCATTTTACAATTTTGAATTCAGTATCTTCGATAGGGTAACTTGGACAATTTATGAGTGCAATAGTTGTTAACTCTATATTCCATCTTATGCTATCGATAATAGAATCAGGATTTTCACTAAGAGATTCAAAATATAAAGAAGTAAACATACAAAGAAGCCAAGGAGGCTCATATCAATTTTTTGACGAGGGGTTCATATGAACTCCTTCCGGTACCCTAGCTCCACCCTTGTATACGAGTTCCTTTCTTTAGTCGGGTCAAAACAAAATAACATCTTTTTATATATCTAAGAACTCTTTACTTCAAACTTTTCACTTTATTATCAATAACATGTTTTTATAAACCATACTAATGTTATGTAATGTTCAAAATTACAAGATTCAAGAGAAAAATTAACCAAAGGTGGATATAAAATTTGAATTTTTTGGGTTCGAACTCAAAAATTCTACCATATCCCATCCAATTAACTAAGTTCAAAATCTACCGTTTGTACTTATTTAGTGATTTTTAAACACATATATTATCTAACTCTAATCCCAAAGCTACTGAGTTCAAATTGATACATGTCAAAGATTATCTTTTAACAAGAGTATCATATAAAATGAAACGAACAGAGTCTACTGAAGTATGAAATACCTGAGGCGAAGAGACGGTATCCGGTAATCGAAATTCATTCATGACCCAATCTGTCTTAGTGCCTCGAGGTGCTCTTCCAGTATAGAAAACCAAAGTCTTCTTAAGACCAATTATATTTTTAGGATTTGATAAACCAATAATTTTTTTATCAGAACCAGTTGCCTTCCAAAATCCCTTTTGTGTAGTCCTATTAGGCCTCCCTCCACTTCCATGTTTTCTATCTCTTGGCACAAAAAAATACCATTCTCTTTCTCCAATTGTTGCCAGCCCTGCTCAATTCACATAAAACAGAGTTATATTACATTCACTACAACGAAAAATTAGACGTACCACGATATTATATATAAATGTTATCGAAATATACCTGGCAGGTCCCAAGGATCATGACGATAAATGTTGAGTAGACCAATTACATCGCATCGCGATTTTTTGCCAAGGACCTTATTTTTTAGGTAAAATTCGAGAAGTTCTTCTTCCGTTGGGTGAAATCGGAAGCCTGGTAGATCTTCCATTATTCGAATGTATCGATCACCTTTCGCTATAAAATATTTTGTTTATGTCAAAGTTTGGTGATGAGTAAAGTATATTGATAACATATAACACGAAGGGATATATTTATAACATAAAGAATGGTACTAAATTTTGTTATTAAAAAGACTTATGAGTAAAAGTTTACTAGTCTTCGAGTCTTTTCCCTAGACTTAGAATGACGCGTTTATGGGTAGTGCTGTCATGCCTGTGGGGCATACTCACAACACTGACATATTTTGGTTTAATTATCCTAAGGATACCAACATGGCTTGTGGTGCACATGTGGGAGTGTTTCACCCTTAATCAGAAATTTTGGGTTCAAACCTTGGATATGAAAAAAACCTGTTGTTGTATTTCTACCACGGGTCGTCAGGTGTACAAATTATCTCATACTTACACAAGGTACGAAAAAGAATTATACTCTGTGAGTATGAATATTGTATTATATAGACTGTTTATCCTAATACAAATATCAGTGATTGTTTCTACGATTTGAATCTATGACGTATAAATTACACAAAAATAATTTTATCGTTACTCCGTGGCGCTGTACCTGATTTATATATGAAAATAAGAATCTTTGATCCTTCATTAGCAGCCGTCAAGGTCAAGGTTTTCAATCAGCTGTGACCCTATACTTCTTTAGGTTGAATCGGTCATACTACTAACTTGAGGACAAATTAAATCTAAAAATTACATCAAATTGAAAAATCAAATCTATAAAAGCATCGCTTTGAATTAATTTTGTACTAAGAAAAAATCGAACCAAATCCACAAATAAAATATATAATTTTTTAAGACTTTACATAAGATTTTCGTTAAAAATATATGTGGCGAATTATTTGTGATTCTCTCATTGGATGTTGAATAGAAGTATATATGGTTATCTCCTGTATTCAGATTAACAAACAAGAAATAATAAAAGATGAAAAGAAAAAAAATAAAAGAACTATCCGAGTCCACAGAATTCATTGTGTGTCCTTAAAAAATTTAATCCCCTCAAGTATCCGAGTTTGTAGATTAATTCCTCCCAAGATAAAACGAATTAACCATTAAAGAGGTAGTGGTACCTCAAACTTCAATAATTTCAACGAACTCAAAATGACAGTAATGGTACCTCAAACTTCAATAATTTCAACGAACTCAAAACGACAGTAAGAAATGTATGCAAGAGAAGGGAAGAATTCGATGCAGAAAAATGAGAGGAAACCTCTCTATTTATAGCCAACAAAGGGTAAAGGTCACAACCCTTTTGGAAAGAAAACAACCTTTCAGAAAGAAGACAATCTTTCAGAAAGGTCACAATACTTTGGAAAAGGCACAACCTTTCAAACGGTCACAACCCTTTAGAAAAGACACAACTTTTCATAAAGGTCAAACCTTTTGGCATAGTCACAACTCTTCAGGAGAGTCACAACCCTTCATTTCCTGTTCACACCTTTAAAACCCAACAATCCTCCACATGAATAGGGAATGACTATTGTTAAAACATATGCATGAAAAACCGTGTGATTCGTAATTAAGGATTGATTGCCTCTGGATAAGTGGATTTTCCTTTGAACTTTCCATAGTGAACATATATCGGATATACTCGGTCAATAGGTAGATTTGATATTTTTGAACTGTCGAGCTTTGGTGTATACCTAGACAACATAAGTCACACAATCAACCCTAGAACTGTTTTTGGTTCGCATTGTTTTGTTCGTTTAAGCCATGAACGCGTCTTGGTTTATAAGTGCGTAGAGAACTGACATTACCGGATTCTCCTTGAAGCGGGTTACACTTCACACTTACATAGGTGATTTCTAAATGTGTTATCCCGTAGATACACCATTTGATATACCCTGTATCAAACTTAGAAATCATTAAAAAGTCCTAATGCCTTTATCCTTGTTACTGAACATTGTCTTATCATGAGAATGGACCATAAAAATATTTTGACAATATTGAATCGTCATCAATGACTTTGTTTGATCTCCTTGAACCTAGATCTTGGGATCTCCAGTCTTTTAGGTAGAGTTACCGCCACAATGACTTGTTCTCTGCCATAGTTCCATTCCCTTTGATAATCTATCAACTCCCTCTCTAGTTAGGCCTTTTATAAGTGAATCCGACACATTATCATTTGACTTTACATAGTCAATTATGATAATTTCACTAGAGAGTAGTTCTCTAACGATATTATGTCTAGGTCATATATGACGAGACTTTTCGTTATACATCATGCTCTATGCCCTACCTATTGCAAATTAACTCTCACAATGTATGCATACTGGAGCTAAAAGGTTTGGGCCAAAAATCTTTCAAGAAATTTTGGAGTCATTCAACTTCTTTACTAGCCTTATCTAGAATGATAAACTCAGATTTCATAGTAGAGTGAGCGATACATCTCTGTTTGGAAGATTTCCAAGAGANTAGAGTGATAAACTCAGATTTCATAGTAGAGCGAGCGATACATCTCTGTTTGGAAGATTTCCAAGAGACTGCTTCTCCACCAAGAGTAAATACATATCTAGGTGATTCAATTTGCATCACTATATTCTTCCAATACTGTTGAATATTAGTTATAATGCAAAGCAATAGTTTTTAAGTATGTTTTAAATAATACTCCAAAGCTCTTTTCATTATCATCCAATGAGTTTGATTAAGACTACTTGTGAACCAACTTGGTTTATTAATAGCACATGCTATATCTGATCGCGTACACTTCATGATATATATCATACTTCTCAATACTTTAGCACAATTCAATTGTGAGTCACTTTTGTCTTCATTCTTTTGAAGTACAAATCTCACATTTATTGGAGTTTTGACAATATTGAAATCCAAATGCTTAAATTTGTCAAGTACATTTTCAATCACATCAATAACTTCAATGTCTTTCATATCGAAGTTACTTTCTAGCATATGCTTAGTAGCATTTATGTCAGAAATATCTCTTTTGATGATCAACATGCCATCAACATAAAAACAAACAAAGACCTTGTGATTTGGAGTGTCTTTAATGTAAAAACATTTATCACATTCTTTAATCTTGAATTCATTTGCCAACATAGTTTGGTCAAATTTCGCATGTCATTATTTGGGCGCTTGCTTTTAGTCCACAGAGTGACGTAACAAGTTTACAGACTTTCTTTTCTTTACCAGAACCACAAAGCCCTTGAGTTGTTTCATGTAAATTTCTTCCTCCAATTTTCCATTCAAAAAATATGTTTTCATATCCATTTTGACGAATTTGAAGGCCATATTTCGCAACTGGCGCAATTAACATCTGAAATGATGTAATCCTAGTTAGTGCTATTATCTGTCAAACAAGGCTTTCTTATTGTCTAAAGCTTATGACAACAAGTCTATCTTTGTATTTGTCAATAGTTTCATCAACTTTCTTTTTCTTTTGTAGATCCACTTTGAACCCAAAAATTTATTTCCTGGAGGAAGATCAACCAACTCTCAAGTATGGTTGCTCAAGATTGAATCTATCTTACTATTGACAGTCTTTTCTCAAAGAGAATGAGTCCACAAAGGACATAACTTTTAGAATATATGAGACTCATTTTCAAGAAGAAATGTTACAAAATCAAACTCATAGGAAGTAATTTGTCCATTGACATTTACTACGCCTCTGAATCTCTTTATTAAGTACATTCTCCTTTGGTTCTTTCCAAGGCCGTTTAGACCCTTCACTTGACTATCCGATAGTTCAGACTTATGAACCATAAATCGACATACTTTACTATTTGTAGCATATCCAATAAACATTCAATCCACAGTCTTAGGTCCTATTTTGACCCTTTTGGGAATAGTTCCCTCATTTTCATTTCTCATATGGAATAAACTGTATTGGAAATTGTTAGATCACTATCTTTAATTTCAAGAGTTATTGCTTGTATATACTTTAAGGGAGGACAATCAATTTTCTATCGGATACAACAAAGCCTGAACAAACACAACTTTTTGTTGCTCCCTTTCTTAACAAACAAAAGTTTTTTTTTAAATTTGTTACTCCCTTTACTAACAAACAAAACTTTTTGTTTCTCTCTTTCTGAACAGACAAACTTTTTGTTGTTCTCTTTTGCTATAATGATAGCACCCCCACAAATTTAGTGGTAAACCTGAACTTATAAATAGGACATTCAACATTTCCTTCAAAGTTTGGTTTTTTCCTGTGAACAATTTCATTAGATTGAGGTGAGTATGTGCAGTAATTGGATGGATGATTCCATTTTTCAAATATATTTGTACAAAAGAAGATTCATATTCTCCACATCTACCACTTCTAATCATGACAATTTTTATTTTATCCAATTGATTTTCAACTTCAGTCTTATATTGCCTATATGTTTCTATTGCTTCACCCTTACCATTCAGCAAATAAACATAACAATATCTAGTGCAATTGTCAATAAAATTTATGAAACACTTTTTTCCACCACGAGATGGTGTTGACTTCATATCACAAATGTCAGTGTAAATCAATTCTAAGTTATTAAAATTCCTTTCAACAACACATACTTGACATTTTGATTTATTGCACTAGAAGTTAGGCAAAACTTCTAAGTTGATCAGCTTTTGCAAGGTTTTGTAATCGACATGTCCCAAGCATTTATGTCACAAACAATTTGATTCAAGCAAGTAAGAACAAACAGAAATACTACGTTTGAAAAGACCTTCTGTGAGGTAACTTTTTCCCACAAATATTTTGTTCTTTACTTTTTATAACTTTCTCAAATACAAACATTGTTTTAGAGTCAACACCTTGCCATATGTCCTTTCAGAAGGACCTTTCCATAACATTCAATTTGTTATAGAATTACCTATGACCATAGTCTCATCGGTCCAATAAGCGCAATATGACCCAAATGTTTGTTTTACAACACAAACATAACAGATCATTTTTCACCAATGTTCATGTCTATAGAATTTTTTTTTTTAATAGGCATATCTTTTCATGAAAAATCACAATATTTAAATTGAAACCTTTTCATCAAAGAATACAATTATTTTCAATGAGTAATATAATTTTGTGGTTTCATACTAGCCATATCATATACTAGTAAAGAGAGACTCAACGACCAATATCAAATATACTCCAAGAATTTTGTGGGTCTAACATAATACATGATTGCCATTAAATTTCATATCTTGTACTTTCAAATTTAAATTAGATAGTAAGTCTAATTTTATCTTTATCACAAGTAAAGAACCCCCCACATTTTAAATATGTTCTCAAAAATATTTTTCAAGTATTTGAAATTATTTTCCACATATTTTTTCTCATGCTTACACATTTGCAACACGAAGTCTTCTTTTAGAAATTTAATCCATATAAACACCCATTGCAGACACAAAAACCACTAATTTTATGTCACTAGTGTTTTTTTTTTCCTTTTTGACACAACTAGACAAACCACTTAGTATTTAGAATACTAATAATAAAGATTCAATCTTTATACAACTTGTTTCTAGTTTAACGATGAAGTTTTTATATTCTTCTAATTGTTAACCGAATGAACTTTGAATTCTGATGAAGTTTTAATATTCTTCTAATTAGTTTCACATTTAGACAGAGTTGTAAACCAAAAAGATTTTAATCTCCAGAAACCTCAAATACAATACTGTTTCGAGCTAACGATGAAGATTTTATCTTTTTCAGTCATTTAGCCTTAATATTCCTGACGAAGATTTTGTACTCTTCAAGTCAGAATTTTCATTCAAATAAAGTATTTAAAAAATTGGTGAAGTTTCTATATTCTTCAAACCAATGCACAATCTGATTTGTTCGTGAAGTTCTTATATTCTTTAAACCAAAGGAGTAAAAAAAAAATCTCCAAAAGTCAAACACAATTAAATTTCCCATGAAGAAGAAAACTACAAAAGATTTTTTTTCTACTCTAAACAGAATACATATTAATAATAATAAAGAAATATTCTGAGATCATCACATAATGACTCTATCCTAACATTTATGAAATAAATTTCATAACTTATAAAGGATAGAAAAAGAAAATAATAATCAAGGAAAATAAAGATAGAACCTGATTTTTACTCTCATTGAATCATATTCTATCTGTCAACAATAATTCCATGCAACTCACTTTTCTTGCTAATTTTTTTTCTCCTTTTCTCAGTTTCCATCATATTCCTATTTTCCTCAAAAAGACATTTAATTTCAACAAGAAACTAAACTCATGTTCAAATATTGTTAGGAGACAACATTTGTTCATTTACTTCTTCTCATAGTTATATAAAACCAAGAATATAGGAAAAAAATTAAAGTGCTCATCTTAGCCTTAATGCACAAAATAACTTTTCTCATTGAAAAGAAAACTGAAGGGGTGCAGTGCATCGTTAATCCTTCATGAAAGATTTTTGGGTAGGGGAAACCAAATCTTGGAAATTTCAAGAGAAAACAATAGAGTTCAAAAACCCTAGCCGCCAACCACATCATTGATCTTTCTGCGCTTTTTCGGTGGCCATGGCCACCAACTCACCAGGATTAGAGGGTGAGACCTCACGCGCCCAAGAGGGCAGGNGATTATTTAATGATAAGATTTAGTATCAAAAGAAAACTATAAGTTTGTTTTAATTTGCTAAAATAAAAAAATACTACACCCGTCCACTTTTATTTGTCATGTTACGTTTTTCAAAAGTCAATTTCACCAATTTTTAAAGTTAAATTAGATTACATTAATTTGATATTTTAAACAAAAAAAATAGATATTCAAAAACTATATTAAAAGTACTATAAATTGCATTAACTTGCATATCAATATGATGAAAAAATACATCATTAAATATTTATCAAAATTCTTATATTAAAGTTCTTATAGTTTGACTCTAAAAAAGGAAATTATGACAATTAAAAATGGACGAATAGAGTAATTTTTAGTATGAGAATCAAGTACTATAATAAATGGAGAGAGTACAATGTTTAAGGAATGAACTTCTTTTTGAACAGGATTAAAGAAAAAAAAATAAAACAAATGAATTGAAATAGAAAGTTTACTTTTCCAATGACTTATAATTAATAGGATAATATGTATAAAATTATTATTCTATTTCTTATTTTTGAAAAATATAGCAAATAAATATGAATAAATTAAAATGAATGGTGAAAATATATCCCATTGACACCCACTTTGTCCCCGGGAAGAAAGGCCTTCAAAATTGGACCCTCTATTTTATCCGAGATGCAAAGCATAATGATAATGAAATTGTCACTACTCACTAGTCAATTTTTTTTTTTTTGTTGATTCGGGGAAACGTGATAGTACTCAAGTGTAATCTAAGATAGGCTATTAATATGATCTACACTGATTTTTTTGATTAGAGGGTGAGACCTCACGCGCCCAAGAGGGCAGGAGTTATGCGGACGTTCTTCGTCCACCAACAGAGCCCGCAAAGTTGATTCCGATGAAATCGATTACGTATTTACATGGAGAACCCATAATTATTTGGGAGGAAGAGGAGGTAGAGCAGATGATAATCAAGGAAAACCTAGCATTCGCTGTAATAGGGAAATTTTCATATGGGTGCCCGACGATACAAAATCTAAGGAAGATTATCCCCAAACAATGCGATTTCAAGGGAGAATGCAACATTGGACTGCTTAGCAATAGACATGTTTTAATTCGTGCTTCATGCCTAGAGGATTATGTTAACTTACTGTCCAAACCTGCTTTTTATCTAATGATAAGTGGATGGTCCTATACTATGCGCACGTTGAAGTGGGAACCTATGTTTAATCCGGAAGAGGAGACATCGACTGCAATCGCATGGATCTCTTTTCCAGCGTTGCCCTCGAATTTTTTTGTGAAGGAAGCCGTGTTTTCACTGGCTGCAATAGTTGGCAAGCCGTTGCAGGTGGATTTGGCGACAAAGAACCAAACGAGGCCCAGTTGTGCACGAGTGAAGGTAGAAGTGGACTTACTTCGGGAATTCCCACACAAAATTACAGTTGGAGTTCGGAAACGGACAGGAGAAGTTATGGAGAAAAATATTCGAATCAAATATGATTATCTTCCAAAGTACTGCAAAGAATTGTAAAATTCAGGGTCACGATGAGGAACAGTGTTTTGTTTTGCATCCTGAATTATACCTGAAGAATGAGAAGGAAGAAGATAAAGGGAGTGATGAAAAGGCAACAGAAAAGGAGAACCAGCAGCCGCCTCAACAGAATATTCAAAACAAAGGGGAAGATAAAAATACTAACAATGAAGGGGAGAATGGAAAAGGAGTGGACCAGATTCAAGCTAAGGGGACAATGCTAAAAGGGTTATCCAGAATCACGGTAAAAGGGACAATGGGACAAGAGGAGAACATAATCAATCCAAACAAATTTGGATAACTACGGGCAATCGATTTGATGTCCTGGACAAGGGTGAAGAAGGGGAGAATAAACAACCAGAAGGGGAGAAAGAAAAGATTGGTACGAAAAAATGGGTAGAGAATAAATTTCTTCAAAATAAAGTAGGGGATACGGCTAAGTCGGTGGAGAATGGGACTCAGATAGAAAATCAATCTGTGGGGGAAGGGAATAATGGTCAATCGGGGCAGGATATACAAGGGAAGACTGGGTCTCATCAGTCCGATAAGGGGACGCAGGAAAAGGAGAAGGGTAAAGTGGAGGAGGATAGAAATAGTAAGATTGGAAATTCCTTTAACAATGACTTAGAGGAGCACGATTCTTCAAACAGTGGGGGGAGGGGGGGGCTCAGATGAGGTACTTGAGCTTACAGAAAGGGAGAAGCAGCTTAGAAGGGACAGGGATGAAGATGAAGCAATTGACCAGAACATTGAGAAAGTGGCAACAGATGGGGATTTGTCGCCGAGACAATTATCGAGCCTGAAAAGTGCATCCAAAAAGAACCAACCAGTCTTACCACTTCAGGTGAGAACAAGGAGCAGTAAAGATTCTTCCAAAGATGTTTCTCAATGATTGGAAAGGTAATTTTTTGGAATATAAGATCAGTCAAATCTCAAAAGGCCTTTGATAGATTAGTTGATCTAAATAGAAGGCATCATTATCAATACATTGCTTTAATGGAGCCTTTTCAGGATCCACAGGAGATAGGGCAGTATAAAGAACGATTAGGGCTCCGGAATGCGTTCGTGAATCGCTCCTCAAAGATATGGATTTTTTGGGATGACAGTTGGAGTGGAGAAGTTATTAAAGATGAGGTACAACAGGCTACTCTTAAATTGGTAATGGGTAGCACAGAAATTTTAATCACGACAGTTTACGCGCGATGTAATAGTTTGTAAAGGTTGGAGTTATGGGATTCTTTGGAATCATTATCTAACACTTCATGTCCGTGGTTAATTGGAGGAGACTTTAATGTCATTTCTAATGATGAGGAGAAAGTGGGGGGGGGGTTGGAATTTGATCCTATGGAGGCAGTAGATTTCAATCAATGTATAAGCAATTGTGCTTTGATAGAGGCTCGATGTATGGGCAGCCAATTTACTTGGTGGAATGGTCGTATTGAGGATAAGTGTATTTTTTAAAAGTTGGATAGAGTTTTATATAATCAAGAGTTTGGGGTATTAGTCTTGAATTGTTTGGTGACGCATTTAATTAGACAAAGCTCCGATCATGCGCCGTTGTATTTGGTCTGTAATTCGGAATTGGAGACAGTGATAAAACCTTTTAAATTTCTTAATTTCTGGACAAGACATCCAGATTTTATGAATATGATAAAGGAGAACTGGATAGTGAATTTTAAAGGTGCCCGTTCGTAGAGATGCAAGCAAAAATGAAGAGGATTAAGTAAGCCATGAGAAGATGGAGTAAAGATGCCTTTGGGGATATTTTTGATCAAATTAAAAAGCTAGAAGATAAAGTCCAATTATTGGAGACTCAATTTGAGATTAACCCCACAGAAACTAACAGGGAGGAGTTGAGTCATGTTGAAGCAGAAATAAAGAGGTATAGAAGTTGGGAGGAAGAATTTTGGAAACAGAAGGCGGGGATGAAGTGGTTTAATGATGGGGACAGGAACACCCGGTTCTTCCATAACTATGTCAAAGGGAGGCGGAAACGACTTGCAATTCATAAAATTACTACAGCTTAGGGCGATGTAATAAACAAAACAATAAATATTGGGGCGGAGGTAGTTTGTTTTTATGAAAAACAATTTACTGAAACAGGCCAGGCAGAACATGAAGACATAATTGATTTAATTCCAAAGGTCATCACATCAGAGCAAAACCACGAAATGGGGAGAATGCCGACGTTGGAGGAGGTAAAGACAATGATTTTTGAGCTGAGTAGTGAGAGTTCTTCGGGGCCGGATGGATTTACAGGGCTGTTTTTTCAAATTTGCTGGGACATAGTGGGTGAGGATATATGGAATATGACCAAAGCCTTTTTTTGTGGGAGTGAACTGCCAAGATACATCACACACACAAATGTGGTGTTACTTCCAAAAAAGGAAAGGGTTAAAGATTTCTCAGATTTACGGCCAATCAGCTTGAGCAATTTCACAAATAAGATTTTGTCCCGATTGTTACATAATAGAATTGCGGGGGTGTTGCCAGAGATTATTTCTATCAACCAGTCGGGCTTTATAAACGGGCGGTGCATTACAGAGAATGTATTACTGGCGCAGGAAATCATTACAGATATGAATAGGAGGAATAAATTTCACAATGTTGTGGTTAAACTTGACATGGTGAAGGCATATGATAGGGTCTCTTGGGTATTTCTCATTAGAATATTAAGGAGGTTTGGTTTTTCGGAGCTACTCATTGATCTGATTTGGAGGCTTATTTCTAATAATTGGTACACTATTCTAGTGAATGGGCAACCATTTGGTTTTTTTAAATCTTCGAGAGGTGTGAAGCAGGGAGATCCTCTATCGCCAACATTATTTATCATTGCAGCAGAGGTATTATCTAGGGGTCTAAATCAGTTACATGAAGATAGTACGTTCAGAGGGTTTGGCCTTCCTAAATGGAGCCCCAAGATTAATCATTTTGCCTACGCAGACGATACAATCTTGTTCAGTTCGGGGGATCGGGTCATTAAAATGATGACTGTATTGCGAAATTATGAGAAGTGCTCGGGACAGATGATAAATTTAGGAAAAAGTTTCTTCTATCTTCATGATAATACACCGTTGATAGTGGCTATAAGATTAAGGAGGATCACTAGAATAAAACAAGGAACATTCCCGTTCACTTATTTGGGATGTCTTGTGTTTTACGAAAGAATGAGAATTTGCTACTTTCATGAATTGGTAAGAAGATTCAGAACAGAGTCTTTCCATGGCAAAACAAGTGGCTATCATTTGGAGGTAAGTATATTTTGATCCTAAATGTGTTGCAATCAATTCCTATTTACTTGCTTTCAGCAATGAACCCTCCTAAGAAGGTGATAGAGAGAATACATCAAGTATTTGCCCAATTTTTCTGGGGAAGAGTGGGTGGAGAGAAAGGAAAACATTGGGTAGCATGGGAGGATATGTGTTACCCTCAAGAAGAGGGGGGTTGGGCTTTAGATCTTTATTTGATGTGTCTAGATCCTTGCATGCTAAGCTATGGTGGAGGTTCAGGACTACTACAACGTTGTGGAGCAATTTCATATGGACAAAGTATTGCAAAAAGATTCATCCTGTACTTGCAGATTCAAAGGGTGCATCTCATGCGTGGAAGAAAATGCTAACAGTGAAGGAAGATGTTGAGCTAAACATGTGGTGGCAGTTGAAGGAAGGGTCGATGAATTTTTGGTTTGATAACTGGATCAAACAAGGAGCATTATATTTCCTAGAAGAAAACTATGTGGTGGATGAGGACATAGAGGTTAGACAATGTATACTGAATAAAGAATGGGAATTGCCTCGGTTGAGATCCATTATTAATGAGGATATGGTGCAGTACATTAAGGAAGATATTAATCCTAGCATAGTGGAAGGATGTGTGGATACACCTAGGTGGATGGAGACTGATAGTGGGGATTTCATTATAAAATCAGTATTCCAATTGATAAGGAGGAAAAAAAGGGTGCAGGAGTGGAGAAAGTTGATATGGGTAAAAGATGTGCCATTCAAAATCAACTTTCTAATGTGGAGGTGCTTGAAGGGCAAAATTGCAGCGGATGACAATCTAAAGAGGATTAAAATGCAAATCGCCTCAAGATGTCATTATTGTGAGAATTTTGAAGAGGAGACAATGCAACACCTTTTTCTAACAGCCCCGATAGCTAAAATGCTATGGGGACAGTTTGTTACTTGTGCAGGTATCCCGATGAAGGAGGAGCTGAAACAAATGATTTGGAGTTGTTGGGAAGCAGAAGCACCGGTAAAATTAAAAAATATTTTGACAGCTATTCTAGCGGTGGTGATGTGGGAACTATGGAAGCGACGGAATGCACGAAGGCATGGGAAAGAAGTCACCCTATATAAGATGAGGATGAATTGTATAGAGTTGCTACATAGGATGGTTAAGAGAAAATATCCCTGGATAGAGGTTCCTAAGGAATGGAGTGGTTTAGTGCAAACACTTGGGGAGTACAGGCCTAGATTACACTTTCTAGTGGTGAAGTGGGAAAAACCAGTACAAGGGAAATTGAAATGCAACACGGACGGGTTAAGTAAAGGAAATCCAGGAAGCAGTGCCTACAGTTTTTGCCTAAGGGATGACATAGGTAGATTGATACATGCACAGTCCGAACCAATGGGCATCACAACAAGTATTCAGGCAGAAATTAGGGCAATCACAAAAGCAGTGAAATATTGCAGAGCATACACTACAAAAGAAGTTATAATAGAAACAGATTCCCTAGTAGCTATGAAAATGATCAAAACAGAATGGAAAATACCATGGCATTTAGAGGAGGAAATACAAAATATTCAGCGCATAATGCAGGAAAGAAACATTGGTATACGACATGTATTTAGAGAAACAAATCAGCTAGCAGATGCTTTGGCTAAAGAAGCATATGAACAACAACAGAAAATCAGCATACAGTCAGAAGGATTATTACCAAGAGCATGCAAGGGGATAGCAAGGTTAGATAGGATACAATTACCTAGTATAAGGATTAAGACAAGGAAAATATGCACCCAAGGATAGCAAGCAACACAAATACAGAGCAAAAATAATTACAACATTGGGAAATAAAGGGGCATACAAAGAGGGAGATAGGCTTACACATAGCCTATTATTAAATTACAGATCTCAAATTCAAAATACAGCTAACCAAGCGTCGCTCCTGCCAGATCTGGGATGGAACTTGGAGAATCTAGTCACACAGCAGCTGCATTCATCACTGCTAATGGACAAAATTAGTTGGAGGAAACCACAAATACAGAGGGCTAGTCAAGGAACAAAGAAGAAGAGCGCAACAACAGGAAGAACAGGAAGAAGAGCACACTTACCAGCAAGTGAACACGAGCTCAACCAACCGTACAAGAGAGGGAATGTCACTGAGGCTACACCCAACATCAACGAGGAACAACCACTGGAGGAACATCACGAAATGAAAAGTAGGGGGGAAATGGGAGTACAATGGCAAGGAGATTGGCATCAAAGACTTCGGCAAGTGAAGAAAGACAACAGTTGGGGAAGACAACTACAGAGATATGCGGCGAAAGTTCTGGATTCTTCATTTAGGAAAGCTGTTGGTTTATATTTATACTTAGGTCTAGGAAAAAAGATGGGCGGGGTAAAGTTGTTTATTGTTTGGGCCAAAGACATTGCTATTATTTTATGTGTTAAGAAATAAAATGAGGAGGTCAGCTCCAAAAAAGAAAAAAGAAAAAAAAAGAAGGGGTGCAGTGCTTGAATGCACTTGGGAAGAAAATAAAAATAATCTTACCCATCCAAGAAAAACTTACTACAAAAAATATACTCGAACATATTAAAGTAGTACTAATTCATCCCAAATCTCTTTTATCATATGATAAAATAATTCTCTTTGTCTTCTTTTTCTTTCCTCAATAAAAAGAACACAGAAAATAGAAGTAATTTTCTTACTATAGAAAATACCAACATTAAATTTCTTAAGCTTGTTATCTCTTGTATTCAGGTTAACAAACAAGAAATAATAAAAGATGAAAAGAAAAAAAACAAAAGAACTATCTGAGTCCACAGAACCGACTGTGTGTCCTTAAGAAATTTAATCCCCTCAAGTACCCGAGGTTGTAGATTAATTCCTCCCAAGATAAAACGGATTAAACATTAAAGAAGTAGTGGTACCTCAAACTTCAATAATTTCAACGAACTCAAAATGACAGCAACGAGTCACACACAGACACGATCGATCGATTTTGTTTTGTAAGAAATGTATGCAAGAGAAGGAAAGAATTCGATGCAGAAAAATGAGAGAAAATCTCTCTATTTATAGCCAACCAGGGGCGGAGCCACGTAAGCTCCAAGGGTGTCCAATTGGACACCCTTCGTTGAAAAATTATACCATGTATACACGTAAAATTTTGACTTTATATTGGTATATATAGAATTTGGACCCCCTGAAATAACAAAGTGATGTATAGTGGAGTTGGCAATAGCCTGTGCAATCCTACTCTTTGTCCCGGTTCGATTCCTAGCAGGGTTGTTTTCTTTTTCTGTAATTATTTTGACTTCTTGAATTCCATTAAGTAAATAAACATGCATAATTTTAACATAAAAGTTCAGTAGCTTGGTGGCTAATAGTATCATGAAGGTTCCAAGACCCAAGTTCAAATCCCTCCTCTACTAACTATTTTTTTTTTTAATTAAAATTGAATTATTTCCTTAAATTTTAATACATTTTCCTTGTAGAATAATATTTTCTTAAATTTAATACTTTTTCTTGTGGATTTCTTTCAATTAAAATTGAATTATTTCCTTAAATTTCAATACCTTTTCCTTATGGAATAAGATTTCCTAAATTTTAATACTTTTGCCTTATGGAATAAGGTTTTCTTTCTCTATAAATAGGAGACTCATTTACCCAAATTATATCACAATATTATTAAAAATAGAATCTCAATAATTCTCTCTGTGTTTTATCTTCTCGCACTACAAAAAAATGCTCAATTTATGGG